>NC_057812.1:386401050-386457797 GCF_018294505.1 Triticum aestivum | reverse complement strand
GGAGTTTTATCAGCAGCAAGCCAGCTTCGACTCAGTGGCTAACCTATACTACGAGTATCAGAAACTTCTTTGAGGTGAGAAGGCGCACACGAGTCCACATATTCACCATATCAATACTCCACTATGGATCCGTTCCCGTCTCCCTACGAGAAGGCCATCCATAGCACTCACGCTTATCTTGCGGATTTTAGAGTATCCACTTCAAGTTGTCTATGTACTACATAAGTCCTCCAAGTTTCCATATCCGAGGAAAACGGCTATTCGAATAGATAATGTTGACCCAGCAGGGGTGTACTTCTTCACACATGCTCTCGCCACTTATAGCCCTGTACACGTCATGTACCTCGACAACCTTCAAGCGGAAGTCGGGCGAGGGTGTCGGCCACGACCTGACTAACCACACAAGTCTCTCGTCCAGGTTTATCGCCTATTCAGGGTCCATCCGCAAGGAGATCCGGCCGGGGTGTCGCTCATGGCCCCAAATGATGTGTGCAGGGTTCCCAAGCTCACCATCCAGGTGTCACTTGGTACACCGTGCCACGGTGGCTAGTCTGTCCCAAGCCCGTCCCGTCGAACACCACCTGGTAGAGAAGTAGCACTACCTGCAAACGCCAGAAACTAGTTGCAACTCCTGGATAAAGATCAATTGGATTAATAAGCCGAGAGGGGCCGGATGACCGGAACCCAATGTGTGCTAGTAACTTGACTTGGATAACATACACAGAACTCAGTGCTTAGGGACGGTTCCAATGAGACAACCCACCATGTACTCCTACATGGCCTCTCATCGCTACCTTTACCAAAACGTGTTCACACACTTAGCCTTTATCGGTAGGACATGTTCACCACTCCGATTCATTTCCGATAAATCAGACCTGACACAACTCTAAGCATAGCTGGCATAAAGAAATCAAGCATGGATGAGTAGGCACATCAAGGCTCAAGCAACTCCTACTCATCCTAGTGGGTTTCAGCTATTTACTGTGGAAATGACAGGTCATGCAAAGGAATGGGTTCAGCTACCGCAGCAAAAAGTAGCAGTTTGAATCGCTGTTGTCCTAATGCAGTAAAAGGAGCAGGAGCGAGAGAGTGGGATTTATCAAAATTCTCAAGAGGGTTGCTTGCCTGATAGATCGACGAAGAAGCACTGCTCCTCAGACAGGTACTCGGGACACCTTCCGGAGTAGAACCTATCGAGAGGGGACGGTGCCGGCAATCAATAAACAACCATATGCGACAATATGATGCATGAAGATGACATTTCAAAGATGCTATGATTTTCCCTAATGCATCTAGCATCAATTTGGTTGGAGTCCATATGAACCAAGGGTTCATATGCAAACCCCAAATTAAGTAGATAACATGCCATTATTACGTTTTCACTTATAGAGCAAGTATAAGTTGGTTTTTCATGCACGAAACTGGCATAAAGAGATTGCTTGCATTTTTCGGATAATTTTTCATATATAATTTATTTGATTTGGAGTTATGGTTGAATTACTATGAATTTTAGAAGTTTTAACTATTTTCTGGAATTCTCTGAATTATTTAAAATCCAGAAATCAATTACTGCATCAGCGTGACATCACAGAGGTGTCAGCAGGGTTGACCAAGTCAAACCTGACGTGTGGGGGCCACACGTCAGTGACACTGGGGTTAACCCCGGGTCAAACCCGCACTGACCAGGGTTTGACTTGGCTCTGGGGCCCACTATCAGTCTCAGGGGGGGATTAGGCTGTTGGATTAGCGCTAATTGAGCCGCCACATCAGCCTCGCCGGAGTTTGGTCGGTGACGACAAAAACCGCGGCGGACGCTCACCGGAAACGCTGCCCCGGCGTCCATTCAACGCGCGGATGGGTGCTGAGGGTGGCTGGCGCTCGCGCGCATCTGACAGAGCAGGTGGGAGGCCGTGGGGTGGACGGAGCTCGCTTGAGCATTGCTCGCGGTGGCGACCAGAGCTCGGCTATGCGCGGGCGGGGTGCTGCAGCTCGAGGCGAGCGAACGGGGGGTGCTAGGCAGCACCTAAAGGGCAACAGGAGCCCGCCGGAGCAACTAGCAGGAGCGGAGGGGCTCAGGGGCACGGAGCTCGCCGGCCATGGCGGACGGTGGCTTCGGGTGCTCGCGGGGCAGCGCCTACGGGGCGTGCGTGAAGAAAAAGGCGGAGGGGAGCGATTCAGTGGCTCATGGCGAGTCTTCCGGTGCAGACGGCGGGGCTGGGGAGGTGTCAGAGTGAGCGGGGCGACGAGGAGGATCTCCGGCGGCCGGTGATGGAAACAAAGATGGTGGCGTCGATGCAGAGCTTCCCGGGTCGTCTGGCTCGTTGAGGACGTAGCAGGCGGCGAGGCGGAGCTCTGGGCACGTCTGAGAGGCGAGGTGAAGGCAGTGGTCGCGGTGGCGCATGGCGGTGCTCTCCGATACGCTCGGAACAGAGGGGGAGAGCGAGACAGAGGAGAGGAGAAGCACAGAGGAGAGTGAGAGGTGGTCAGGGCTTGCGTGGCATCTCCATAGAAGGCCAGGGCGTCGATGGGGAGCGGCAAGCAAGAGCTGGCGAGGCGCGTGGCCAGCGCGCGGCGAGCACGCGCTCGTCCTTCTGTCCGGGGAGGAAGACGACAGCGAAGCTGCGGTGGTGGGTTGGGCCTAGCTGGGCCGGTCCTGTTGGGCCACCAGGTAAGCGCTAGGTAAGTGTTTTATTATTTCCTGTTTTCTTTTTCTATTTCTGACATTTGTTTTGAATCCAAAAGAAATGTTAAAACACTTCCATAAATGCTGAAAATATTTGTGGCACCTAGATATAATATTCCAGAGGCCCTCACCAATTCCCAACATTTTTGGATCCATTAAAATATTTATATAATTTAAACAGCTCCAATTCAAATATTTATGCATTGATTCAAAAATCCAAAATGTGTAGCAAAAATGTGCATCACCTCTGGTTGTTGTTCCCAACATTATCCAAAGAACATGAACATTTTTGAATAGCATTTTGGGTTCATTGAAAATCCATTTTAAAGTTGAACCTATTGGGAAAAAAACTTTGGTGCTAGGGTTTGCAACATCCCCATTTCAATTTCATTTAAAATTTAAACATGATGCACAAAGCAAGCCTAGGACCATACCAGAACTAGGGATGTGACATAAGATTTGGTATGGACAAGAAAGTTCCATCAACAAGTGACAAAGAAATGCAATTCTGCTGTCTCTCTATATGTCGTGACATGTATTTGGAAACTCAAGTGGGACCTTTAGCTAACTAATTAAATGTGTCTGTTAACTAATATTAGTATCATATCACAATCATATTTGAACAACTAAGCTCGAAGGCTAGAATACTGCTAGTACGACAGAAAGCACCTAAGCAGATCATAGTAGGGTAGGTAAAAGGGGAAAATCCTAAGCATCAAGGGTAAAATCAGGAAAGTGGAACTAGCTAGACCATATGGGCTTGTATTGCTGTTATGGCAAGAAAGGGTTCGGAAAGGCTTCAGCCCTAAAAGGGGTAGCTCTATTCAACTGAAGGGACAATACTGTTGCTATCAGTCTGGACTATCAAAGACGACATAGCTCCTAGCATTTCCTGGATATTATGGCAAACCATCTGTCGGGGGAAATGACACCTATGGGATCCCGGGCAACCCCTTTCTACGGTTGGCAGGGTGCGTGTGATGCCCCGAGACCGATGCGCCATGTGTCTTCTGGTGTTTCATTGTTGTTGCCTTGTCATTTGCTTGCGTGTCGCATCTTGTCATGTCATCATGTGCATTGCATCATCATGTTTTCAAAACTTGCATTCGTCCGGGTTCTCCTAGTTCTCCCCGTTGTCCATTCTGAGCCCATACACACTTGCACACGCCCGCGGCACCTCCAAAATATTATTTTATAAGTGGCCAGAAGATGTTCTTGGAATGGGATGAGAGTTGGCGTGCGGTCTTATTATAGTGTAGGTAGGCCGCCTGCCAAGTTTCATCGCATTCGGAGTTCGTTTGATAGCCCAACCGTTAAACTATAGCGGCATTATAGCCGGGCACACGTCAGACGTTTTTGGTCTCCGGAAACAGTCGCCGGGCCTCCCTCTCTTCTCTTCTCTCAGCTCGAGACCGTCTACACAGCCCACTACCTACCGCCAGGTCCAACCTAACCTCTCTCGTCATCCTGCGGCCCTCCTCGCGCGCGTGTCCAAAACTTTCCCGGACCCGACTCGGGCAGTCGTCACCGTTGGATCCGGATCATCCCCAAACATCTACAAAACGTCTCCATTTTGTTAATGGGACTTCCTAACATAGTTATTTGCGATCATCCGATTGTGATCATAGGGTCGAGGTAGCACCTAACCTAATCTGCGATGTATATATACTCCACTCCTAGCCTATTTTGGACAAACCCTAAATTCTAGGCTGTTTGTCCCTCGCGCCGTCGCCAGCAGCATCGCCCTCGGGATCCCACCCGAACCAACCCACGCACAGCCAGCCATCTTCCAAGATCCTCATCGTTTTCCCCATCCACCCAATCCACCCAGCCTCTGATCCATCCATTTGTGACCGCTGGATGGAGATCCAACGGCCACCAAAGCGCCCGAGCCTCCCACAGCGCTCGATTCAGATCGGATCGAGGCCTCCACGAGCATAGCCCCGAGCTTCCGATCGAGTCCCCTCCGCCGCCTCGTCCACGTCAAAGCCTGCCAGATCGCCAAACCACCGCATCTGCTGCATCCCTGGTCCCTACTCTGCCCATCTCTCTTTTCCTTCTTCTCCCTATCTCCTAAGATCCCCATCTCTCTCGGTAACCCGCAACAACAGGAGACGACCACCATGGCAGCCCGAGGCACGGAGCTTCGCCGCGGCAGCGACGTCCATGGACCCCGACCGCCGACTCGGAGTTCCCCGCCGCCAAGCTTTGACCTGCTCAGAGCCGTTCCCCAGGTCGTCGGACCTCCTTGCAAGCTCCGTCGCCGCCATCAAACCTGCTACCCCTACACGCGTGGTCCCTATTCTTTGCCAGCTTCACCCTGCCTCTGCTTTGAGTGCGCGGTCGCTGCCTTGGAGAACCGAGCCCCTGTGTCGATCTGGCGCTCGCCATCAAGCCTGCCGTCGCCAAGTCCCACGTCGCCGGCAGCCATGTCCGCCGTCCGCCGCTCTGTACCTCACGCCCCCGTTGCTGTTTCTGCTTTTCAGAGACGAGGGCAGCAGCGCTCGCCTGCTCATACGTGTTGACCGCCACACCGCGCCTGGGCTGCTTTCCCTCAAGCGCCAGCAGGCCCAATCCCCTCCACCGAGCCGGGCCACGGCCCATGGGTGAGCCGCCCCCTCTCCTGTGCACCTTGGGCCCAGCAATTTTGTCCTGCTTCTGTTTTTTTTCCTTTCAGCGTTTTTCTTTTTTTCCAGAGGAGAGCAGTTTTGCAGAAAACCCCCTGCTGTTCATGCA
Source organism: Triticum aestivum (assembly GCF_018294505.1). Taxonomy (NCBI): domain Eukaryota; kingdom Viridiplantae; phylum Streptophyta; class Magnoliopsida; order Poales; family Poaceae; genus Triticum; species Triticum aestivum. Next base: position 386,452,378 of record NC_057812.1, on the reverse strand, counting down.
TTTAATAACTCTCAAACCGTGCATCCAAATTAAACAAACTTAATATGAAACTTGCTTAGAATTTCATCTAGTTTAATAATATGCAACTTTCATCCATGTTAAAAATGTTTAAACTACTGTTTGTGTAATTTTGCTCCTATGTCATGCTAAAATGCTTTATTTCATAACTAGATAATCGTATATCCGAATTTAATAAACTTTATATGTAAATGGGGTAGAAAAATGCCTAGATTTACTTGGTGCACTCATCTTGCATGTTTAGCAACTCTAAAATTGTGTTTAGGGCAGAACAGTACCAAACCTAATATATGCACATGAGGAGTTTCCGAACTTGTTGTCTTGTTGTTCCGGCCTCATTTAAACTTGCCTAGACAGATAGTTTCATTGTGCTTCATCTCTTGGCATGTTTAACAACATTTAATATTGTTGGGTACATAAACAAGATCGAAACTAAATAACTTGAATGTGGTGTTTCTTTAATATGCAACTCGTTGCATATTGAGCTCCACTTAAATTGTGGTTTTGCTTGTGCACTTTGCCATGCCATGCCTCATTAAACCGGACATGCATCATACATGATTGTGCATCATGCCATGTTATGCTTGGTTGTTTACCTTGTTATTTGCTTCTTTCCGGTGTTACTTCTTCGGGTTGGTTCCGATAACGTCGTGTTTGTGAGGATACGTTCAACTTCGCCCGTTTGTCTTCTTCATGGACTCGTTCTTCTTCCTTGTGGGATTTCAGGCAAGATGACCATACCCTCGAAATCACTTCTATCTTTGCTTGCTAGATGCTCGTTCTTTTGCTATGCCTATGCTACGATACCTACCACTTTCTTATCATGCCTCCCATATTGTTGAGCCAAGCCTCTAACCCACCTTGTCCTAGTAAACCATTGTTTGGCTATGTTACTGCTTTGCTCAGCCCCTCTTATAGCGTTGTTAGTTGCAGGTGAAGAGTGGAGCTTGTTCCATGTTTGGAACATTGATATTTTGTTGGGATATCAAAATATCTCTTATTTAATTAATGCATCTATATACTTGGTAAAGGGTGGAAGGCTCGGCCTTATGCCTGGTGTTTTGTTCCACTCTTGTCGCCCTAGTTTCTGTCATATCGGTGTTATGTTCCCGGTTTTGCGTTCCTTACACGGTTGGGTAATAATGGGAACCCCTTGATAGTTCGCCTTGAATAAAACTCCTCCAGCAATGCCCAACATTGGTTTTACCATTCGCCACCTAGCCTCTTTTTCCCTTGGGTTTTGCGGACTCAAGGGTCATCATTATGTTAACCCCCCCCCAGGCCAGTGCTCCTCTAAGTGTTGGTCCACCTCGTCAGCCGCCGGTGACCACCAGGGGCAACTCTGGGCTGGCCTACCGGAAGTTTAGACAATCTGAGTGTGCCCTGAGAACGAGATATGTCCAGCTCCTATCGAGATTTGTCGGCACATTCGGGCGGTGTTGCTGGATTTGTTTCATCATTATCGAAATGTCTTGTAACCGGGATTCTGAGTCTGATCGGGTCTTCCCGCTAGAAGGAATATCCTTCGTTGACCGTGAGAGCTTGTGATGGGCTAAGTTGGGACACCCCTGCAGGGTTATGAACTTTCGAAAGCCATGCCCGCGGTTATGGGCAGATGGGAATTTGTTAATGTCCGGTTGTAGAAAACCTGAAGTTGACCTTAATTAAAATGCATCAACCGCGTGTGTAACCGTGATGGTCTCTTTCCGGAGGAGTCCGGGAAGTGAACACGGTGTTGGAGTTATGCTTGACATAGGTTGCTCTAGGATCACTTCTTGATCATAGTTTCTCGATCGTGCTTTGCCTTCTCTTCTCGCTCTCTTTTGCGTATATGTTAGCCACCAAATATGCTAGTCGCTTGCTGCAGCTCCACCTCATACCCTTACTTTACCCATAAGCTTAAATAGTCTTGATCGCGAGGGTGGGAGATTGCTGAGTCCTCGTTACTCACAGATACTTCCAAAACCAGCTTGCAGGTGCCGTTGAACCGAGAAGGTGACGCAGCCAAGCTCAAGGAGGAGCTCGATGAATATCTTGTCCTTTGTATTGCTTCGTTCTAGTTGATCAGTAGTGGAGCCCAGTCGGGATGATCGGGGATCTGTGTAGCATTTGGGGTAGTCTTCATTAATTTTGGTTCCGTAGTCGGACCTTGTTTGTATCTGTTTGATGTAATGCTTTATTCATGTAATTGAGTGAAGTGGTGATTGTAAGCCAACTATGTATCTCTTTCCCTTATGTATTACATGGGTTGTGTGAAGATTACCTCACTTGCGACATTGCTTTCAATGCGGTTATGCCTCTAAGTCGTGCTTCGACATGTGGGAGATATAGCCGCATTGAGGGCGTTACAAGTTGGTAATCAGAGCCTTCCCCGACCTTAGGAGCCCCCCTGCATGATTGAATTAGCTGACGAGTTGAGTCTAGAAAAAAAATGTTTTGAGTCATTTAGGAATTATATATCGGAGAGTTTAGGAATTCTTTTTACTCCCCAGTCCCTTGATCTCTCTGGTAAGGCATCCTGACGTAGAGTTTTGACTCTTCTCTTCTCAAATTTCACTAAAAAAAATTTAGGATCACGCGGGTATCTTGGAATCGTTCCGATCGATTTGTGATGAGAACATTGTTCTTGGTGTCTCCTGTCATTTAGGGGTTGTGGCAGTGTCCCGGGGAGTTGAGCTCCGAGGTGTTGTCGTCACAATTTTATCATTGCAGTTCTGGAATACCTGAGTTTAGTTTCGCCGACATCGAAAATCTCTTTTATGCAGTTGTTGGTGAGATAACCTCGACGCCACCTAGTACTGGGGCGGGAGTTCGGGACTATTGCCATAACTCGTATAACGGATGCTTTTAGAAGGTTGAGGTAGATGATTTCCGAAGGTTTCTTGGTTATGTGTTGAAGGATGGATACAGCTGGATGTAGGATTTGCTAGTTTGGGTGAGATATTATGCTTCCCCTATATCCCCAACACCTGATTGCATAACCGGAAAATTTTGGGAGTTTATAAGTGGGAATTCAAGTAGCTCTTAGGATATCTTTCCGACACATGTTTGATATGAAATTGGGGTTCGACGTCTAGTGGTCCGCCTATCCACGGTTGGTTTTACAGTGGTCTCGTTGTGTCTTAACGAGTCCTTGGCTATGCCGACTCGGGGATGCTTCGTATGTCATGTGCACTGCCTTGTACATGATGGTGTTGTACGATCGAGCCCGTGTAGGCCCCACCACGAAAACTTCGGACGAAATCTCTATCATATGTTTGTTCCGGCTTATTCTGCAAGCCAATCCTTTGTTTTTGTTTTGAGTTGTGGTATTCAAGTTGCTTAGAAGTCAAATGTTGATTCCATACCTTCTCTAAACGGTGTTCGCATACTCCTATGTGAATACTAATCCTTCTCGATCATCGAGTTTGTCATGTCAATCCTTTTTACCGGCGTGCTTCTCTTCAAGTGGATCCGATCATTTCAACATCCGCAAGATCAATTATCAGTTCTTCTTAGCGGTGTTTGTTGTATCCGTCCCAACTTGCCTTTGTTTTTCCACGCCCTCCCTCCCTTGCTTTTCTCTGAGGACTCATATATCTCAATCAAGTATCATTTTATTCATGTGAAGACTCTTCATTCTTGTCTTTGAATGTTCTTATCCGGTGATTGTCATGAAGATTCTAACGGAGCTTCTAGTTTATCATTCTTTGTTCTTTTATCTTCTCCGGTGGAACCAATTCAAGCGTTGAAGATCATATCCGTTCCTTGTTTCAAATACCTTCTCTTGCCGGTGCACCTCATAATCATCCACTCTTCGCTATTCATTTGTTCCGGAGTGCTCAAGAAATCTCAGAGGATTCATGTTTCCACTCTGCTTTCGTAATCCTTTCAAGCACTTTCGAGGTTGTTATCTCATTCTAGCCATTTAGTTCAACCGGTGCAACATCTCTTTTAAATCATTTCAACGATGCTTCTTTTCAGTGGGCCCTAACCCACAAGTCTTTTCCCAGGATCTTACCTGACTTTTCTAATTCTCTCAGAGCTATCCTCAAAAATTCTTTTTGAAGTTTGACGTAAGAATGATTTTCATCAGTCAAGTGCCTTTCTCCAAGATTTTTCAAATTATTTTCATCGTTGGTTCAACTTTTCCATTCTTCTTCATTACGGAGTGCTTCAACAATTCTTCATGGTGTGTCCCATCGTAATTCTCAGAATTTGAAGTTCGAAGAAGAGTTTCTTTTAAGTCTTGCTCCATTCTCTGCCATCCTCTCATAATTGTTTTTGATTGTGGAAATTCTTTTCACCTATCCGGAGCAATTCAAGATTCTATTCAGTTTGTTCATCCGGAGTCCATCATCTCAGATTTATTCATTCTCAGCTTTCATCTCTCTTTCTCCAAATCTTACCGGTGCATCATTCAAGTTTTCTCTAATCAGCTCGTGATCTCTTCGTTCTCATGGATCTAAATTCCCTCAAGCACCTTCGTTCATTTGATAATTCTTCCTAGTGTTTCTTTATATTTTTCATTGTTCATTTTCAATTTTTACGGTGGTTCGTTCAACAACGCTTCCCTTTGATTATCATACCAATTCATTTGTTGTTCTCAATCCTACAGGTGGATTCGTCGAAGACATTCCCAAGTATGACGCTATATCTCTCTTAATCTTTTCTACGAGAATAAGTAATATGTCAAATCCGTTGATTGTCATCAATTGAATTGGTGAAGGATAAGCATAATGTAATTTTTATTCCTGTTTCATCCAAGCAATTAATTTCCTATTCCGGAGGCTCATCAAATTCTCATTTTCATTTGTTCCATCTTTCTTTTCCAGAGTTCCATGTTTTCTCTTTATCTCGTCGCAAAGCTTCATCAAATCATTGCAAGGCTTCAACCTTACTCTTCTCATCTTTCTTTTCATTTGATCATTCTTTTGTTTATCGGAGTTCTTCATGAAGTTTCTGCATGATGGTCCATAAAGGACTTAATCCGTTCTCGAAACATTCATCAAGATTATTTTCAGAGGAGTTCAAGCATTCTTCTTCTTGTAATCCAGAGTGCAATTCTTCCTTTCATACCATTGGAGGTGATATTACGTCATTCTTGATAATTTGAGTTCATGTTCCATGATTCACATGGTGTTAAGAATGAGATATATTAAATCCATCATTCTCTTCATTGGAGTTATCTTGGGTTATATTTCACCTAAAGCTTTCCCTAAGGATTTGTTATTATTTATGGTGATTATAAATGATCCAGGTTCTTCATGTATCCTCCCGGTGAAATAAGTTTCTCGTCTCCTTATTCATATCAATCCAATTCTTTTCCCGTGAGTGGCAGGTTTTCATCTCTTAATTTGAGATGTACTCCACAAGACCATATCAAGCTTATCCTTTCGTTGTTGGTTTTCCAACAACTCCGCTCGACCCGTCTCCTAAGGATGCCTTCTCAAGCTATTTTGTGGCATAAGATGACTTTTTCTTCTCCATTCTTTTATTTCAATTATCTATCTTCTATTCTTTCTTCCGGAGGCCTTGTGATGTTGCTCTTTTCAATCATCATCTCGAATTGTGAAGATCATGTTTTTCTTTTCGTGCTTTTCCTTTCAATCAGAGTGTTGTGCCCTCTGCTAAAGTTCCCTCATCTTATCAAGTTCTTATTCAATCCCTTTCCTTTTCAATCAAAGTTCTGCCCGAAGTTGTTCTTCCTTGTTCATCTTTTCTAATGGAGTGTTTTCAACTTCACTTATCTGCGTTGTAATATTTTCTCGAGTTGGCTTTACCTTTTCAAGGTTCTTGGTTTCACTCATTTGTCAAAGGAGCAACTTAGTTTTACCTCTTCTTTATCTCTTCCGTTTTCCTTCCGATGCCATTCTAGATCTCGGGACGAGATCCTCTCGTAGTGGTGGAGTATTGTGACACCCCGAGACCGATGCGCCATGTGTCTTCTGGTGTTTCGTTGTTGTTGCCTTGTCATTTGCTTGCGTGTCGCATCGTGTCATGTCATCATGTGCATTGCATCATCATGTTTTCAAAACTTGCATTCATCCGGGTTCTCCCAGTTCTCCCCGTTGTCCATTCTGAGCCCATACACACTTGCACGCGCCCGCGGCACCTCCGAAATATTATTTTATAAGTGGCCGGAAGATGTTCTCAGAATGGGATGAGAGTTGGCGTGCGGTCTTATTATAGTGTAGGTAGGCCGCCTGCCAAGTTTCATCGCATTCGGAGTTCGGTTGATAGCCCAACCGTTAAACTATAGCGGCATTATAGCAGGGCACACGTCGGACATTTTCGGTCTCCGGAAACAGTCGCCGGGCCTCCCTCTCTTCTCTTCTCTCAGCTCGAGATCGTCTACACAGCCCACTACCTACCGCCAGGTCCAACCTAACCTCTCTCGTCAGCCCGCGGCCCTCCTCGCGCGCGTCCAAAACTTCCCCGGACCCGACTCGGGCAGTCGTCACCGTTGGATCCGGATCATCCCCAAACATCTACAAAATGTCTCCGTTTTGTTAATGGGACTTCCTAACATAGTTATTTGCGATCGTCCGATTGCGATCGTAGGGTCGATGTAGCCCCTAACCTAATCTGTGATGTATATATACTCCACTCCTAGCCTATTTTGGACAAACCCTAAATTCTAGGTTGTTTGTCCCCCGCGCCGCCACCAACAGCATCGCCCTCGGGATCCCACCCGAACCAACCCACGCGCAGCCAGCCATCTTCCCAGATCCTCATCGTTTTCCCCGTCCACCCAATCCACCCAGCCTCTGATCCATCCGTTTGTGACCGCCGGATGGAGATCCAATGGCCACCAAAGCGCCCGAGCCTCCCACAGTGCTCGATTCAGATCGGATCGAGGCCTCCATGAGCGCAGCCCCGAGCTTCCGATCGAGTCCCCTCCGCTGCCTCGTCCACGTCAAAGCCTGCCAGATCGCCGAACCACCGCCTCTGCTGTGTCGCTGGTCAATACTCTGCCCATCTCTCTTTTCCTTCTTCTCCCTATCTCCTAAGATCCCCATCTCTCCCTGTAACCCGCAGCAACAGGAGACGACCACCATGGCAGCCCGAGGCATGGAGCTTCGCCGCGACAGCGACCTCCATGGACCCCGACCGCCGACTCGGAGTTCCTCGCCGCCAAGCTTTGACCTGCTCGGAGCCGTTCCCCAGGTCGTCGGACCTCCCTGCAAGCTCTGTCGCCGCCATCAAACCTGCTACCCCTGCACGCGCGGTCCCTGTTCGTTGCCAGCTTCACCCTGCCTCTGCTTCGAGTGCGCGGTCGCCGCCTTGGAGAACCGAGCCCCTGCGTCGATCTGGCGCTCGCCATCAAGCCTGCCGTCGCCAAGTCCCACGTCGCCGGCAGCCATGTCCGCCGTCCGCCGCTCTGTACCTCACGCCCCCGTTGCTGTTTCTGCTTTTCAGAGACGAGGGCAGCAGCGCTCGCCTGCTCATACGTGTTGACCGCCACACCGCGCCTGGGCTGCTTTCCCTCAAGCGCCAGCAGGCCCAATCCCCTCCACTGAGCCGGGCCACGGCCCATGGGTGAGCCGCCCCCTCTCCTGTGCACCTTGGGCCCAGCAATTTTGTCCTGCTTCTGTTTTTTTTCCTTTCAGCGTTTTTCTTTTTTTCCAGAGGAGAGCAGTTTTGCAGAAAACCCCCTGCTGTTCATGCATTTAATAACTCTCAAACCGTGCATCCAAATTAAACAAACTTAATATGAAACTTGCTTAGAATTTCAACTAGTTTAATAATATGCAACTTTCATCCATGTTAAAAATGTTTAAACTGCTGTTTGTGTAATTTTTCTCCTATGTCATGCTAAAATGCTTTATTTCATAACTAAATAACCGTAACTCCGAATTTAATAAACTTTATATGTAAATGGGGTAGAAAAATGCCTAGATTTACTTGGTGCACTCATCTTGCATGCTTAGCAACTCTAAAATTGTGTTTAGACCAGAACAGTACCAAACCTAATATATGCACATGAGGAGTTTCCGGACTTGTTGTCTTCTTGTTCCGACCTTATTTAAACTTGCCTAGATAGATAGTTTCAGTATGCTTCATCTCTTGCCATGTTTAACAACATTTAATATTGTTGGGTACATAAACAAGATCGAAACTAAACAACTTGAATGTGGTGTTTCTTTAATATGCAACTTGTTGCATATTGAGCTCCACTTAACTTGTAGTTTTGCTTGTGCACTTTGCCATGCCATGCCTCATTAAACCGGACATGCATCATACCTGATTGTGCATCATGCCATGTTATGCTTGGTTGTTTACCTTGTTATTTGCTTTTTTCCGGTGTTACTTCTTCGGGTTGGTTCCGATAACGTCGCGTTTGTGAGGATATGTTCAACTTCGCCCGTTTGTCTTCTTCATGGACTCGTTCTTCTTCCTTGCGGGATTTCAGGCAAGATGACCATACTCTCGAAATCACTTCTATCTTTGCTTGCTAGATGCTCGTTCTTTTGCTATGCCTATGCTACAATACCTACCACTTGCTTATCATGCCTCCCATATTGTTGAGTCAAGCCTCTAACCCACCTTGTCCTAGTAAACCATTGTTTGGCTATGTTACCGCTTTGCTCAGCCCCTCTTATAGCGTTGTTAGTTGCAGGTGAAGAGTGGAGCTTGTTTCATGTTTGGAACATGGATATTTTGTTGGGATATCACAATATCTCTTATTTAATTAATGCATCTATATACTTGTTAAAGGGTGGAAGGCTAGGCCTTATGCCTGGTGTTTTGTTCCACTATTGTCGCCCTAGTTTCCGTCATATCGGTGTTATGTTCCCGGACTTTGCGTTCCTTACGTGGTTGGGTAATAATGGGAACCCCTTGATAGTTCGCCTTGAATAAAACTCCTCCAGCAATGCCCAACATTGGTTTTACCATTCGCCACCTAGCCTCTTTTTCCCTTGGGTTTCGCAGACTCAAGGGTCATCATTATTTTAACCCCTCGGGCCAGTGCTCCTCTGAGTGTTGGTCCACCTCGTCAGCCGCCGGCGACCACTAGGGGCAACTCTAGGCTGGCCTACCGGAAGTTTAGACAATCTGAGTGTGCCCTGAGAACGAGATAAGTGCAGCTTCTATCGGGATTTGTCGGCACATTCGGGCGGTGTTGCTGGATTTGTTTTATCATTGTCGAAATGTCTTGTAACCAGGATTCCGAGTCTGATCGGGTCTTCCTGCTAGAAGGAATATCCTTCGTTGATCGTGAGAGCGTGTGATGGGCTAAGTTGGGACACCCCTGCAGGGTTATGAACTTTCGAAAGTCGTTCCCGTGGTTATGGGCAGATGGGAATTTGTTAATGTCTGGTTGTAGAAAACCTGAAGTTGACCTTAATTAAAATGCATCAACCGCGTGTGTAACCGTGATGGTCTCTTTCCGGCGGAGTCCAGGAAGTGAACACGGTGTTGGAGTTATGCTTGACGTAGGTTGCTCTAGGATCACTTCTTGATCATAGTTTCTCGATCGTGCTTTGCCTTCTCTTCTCGCTCTCTTTTGCGTATATGTTAGCCACCAAATATGCTAGTCGCTTGCTGCAGCTCCACCTCATACCCTTACTTTACCCATAAGCTTAAATAGTCTTGATCGTGAGGGTGTGAGATTGCTGAGTCCCCGTGACTCACAAATACTTCCAAAACCAGCTTGCAGGTGCCGTTGAACCGAGCAGGTGACGCAGCCAAGCTCAAGGAGGAGCTCGATGAATATCTTGTCCTTTGTATTGCTTCATTCTAGTTGATCAGTAGTGGAGCCCAGTCGGTACGATCGGGGATCTGTGTAGCATTTGGGGTAGTCTTCTTTAATTTTGGTTCCGTAGTCAGACCTTGTTTGTATCTGTTTGATGTAATGCTTTATTCATGTAATTGAGTGAAGTGGCGATTGTAAGCCAACTATGTATCTCTTTCCCTTATGTATTACATGGGTTGTGTGAAGATTACCTCACTTGCGACATTGCTTTCAATGCGGTTATGCCTCTAAGTCATGCTTCGACACGTGGGAGATATAGCCGCATCGAGGGCGTTATAGTGCGGAGCTACACAAAGAGCAGGTCTAAAAGATCAGTGTGGGGGGATTTTTTACCCAGGTTTGGGCCGCAAACGATGCGTAAAACCCTAGTCCTACTTGTTTGTGTATATTTGGTGTTCTTAAGATCTTGAACTAGCTGCGGTGCATGCCCAGTCCAGAAAAACTCCAAATCCTTCCACAGTATGCCTCGGGCCTCCTTTTATATGTCAAAGGGGTCGCCATAGTGGCACACAAGAGGTGGAAAGTATCTATAGTGTACAAGTTTATCGCCTGGCACCGTTGGACAAACGCATTTAATGCACTGCCAATGTTCCCTCTTGCTTTACCGGGGATGGCAATGAAGATCGTCCCGTCTGTCGCCGCCACGCCTGGCTTCGATGCGCGTACAAGCTCACGAGGCATGCAGCGCCATGCTGGCTGGCTGGCTGCTGTGCTGGTGCGGTGACAGGGTCTTCATGAAGATCTGCATGCCACCACGCAGATGCTTGACTAGTTGGCCCAGAAGCTCACTACCAAAAAAATACACTTCCGTGATGATACGTGTTTGTCACAGTAGGTCGCTTTTTTTGTCATGCATGTACATCCATGACAAATTTATGACAGAATCAAGATAGTCATACCTGTGCTGTCGTAGAACTGTTCCATGACATTACCAAAATTCTCATCACGGAAGTGTCCACTTCCATGACAATAAATCGCGCGTCACAGAAGTGCTTTCGTCAAAGGTGACCGAAACGTGGCATCCACCATAACGGAATGCCGTTAAGCTATGGGGTCGGGTTTTGGATCCGATAACCGGTTAACATCCCCGACCAATGGGGATTTTCCATGTGTAAAATCATCATTGGCTAGAGGAAACACGTGTCGGCTCATCGTTGGGACAGATTTCATCCACTCACTGGACAGAAGGCGCCTATGATACGTCGACACGTGGCACGGCCAAACAGTGGCCCATTCCTGTGAAAAGGCCGGCCGATTTGACTTGGTCAAAAGCTGGCGGGCCGGCCCATGGAAAGCCTGTTAATGGCCTGTTCGCATATAGCCCATTTACAGCCCGCTAACCCAAGGCCCGTTACGCCCTATCCGAATTAGGCCCAGTAGCGTCATCTGGGCCGTCCAATATGATTCCAGCCCGTTTTCACTTCTGGCCCATGTATAGCCCATGACATCTTTCGGCCCATATGAGGCCCTTTGTAACTCTTGGCCCACTAGCAGCCCGTGCTGAAACTGGCCCATAATGAACAGTGTATCACTTTACACCCATTAACGGCCCGTGGTGAAACTGGCCCGTAATGAACAGTGTATCACTTTATACCCATTAACGGCCCGTTATTCCGTTGGGCCGTCTCCAGCCCATGTTATCTTTCCGCCTTCTCAGAGCCCATTTATTCTTGGGCTCATTTCCAGCATTCGTTTACTTACGGCCCGTTACTGTCATTTTCTGCTTGTGGGCCAAATTCAGCCCGTGGTTACAGTCGGCCCGTTTGTGGTCTGTTAATACGTTGGGCCGTTTTCATAGCGTCATCAAATACCGCCTATTAATGATGGCCCGTTATGGTCGGCCCATGAACGGACGATTGAAACTCTAGGCCGTTTACGGCCAGAATGCGGTCTGTTTGGCCCATGTTTGGCCAATCGATCATACGGCCCGTATAAGGCCCGTTGATGATACGGCCCGTAGAAGGCCCATTGATGATAGGGCCCGTAGAAGGCCCATTGTTTCTACGGCCCATAGAAGGCCCACTGTTTCTACGACTCGTAGAAGGCCCACTATTTCTACGGCCCATAGGAGGCCCAGTGTCACTACAGTAAATATTAGCTCATGGTTATTGTGGCCTAGTTTTAAAAAATAGGTTATTGCAGCCACTAGCAAACCACAGAAAAAGAACTGCACTGACTACAAGCAAACAAATAAACAAGACAACAAGGAAATAAATAAGCAAGCAACTTACACTAGGCTATCATGGCTATTACACATACTACATCCACTAGGCATCAAAGTTCGCCACCAGTGCAAAGATAGGGAACATAGCATCATATAAACGCCGCAGCAAAGCAAGTCCAGAACTGAAACCACTTCAGAAGAGCTCAAGAAACAATATCCTGGGTACCCATAATGCTGGCAAGATGCTTAGCAAGCTTATTAAGTTTCTCTTGTTTGGCTCTAAAGTCCTCCAGCGCTTGCTGTTGCACCAGAAAGTATGCATCTGAATTCTGCAGGGACTTCCTCAGTCCTTCGGCTCCCTGTCGGATATCATCTGATCGATGTCTTTCAACTTGATGTTGAGACTCAAGAAGCCGAACTGATTCAGGCAATGAGTTCGAAGAGCTGGTGCCAGCAGTGGTAGCCAGTAACTCGAACACTACATCAATACAGGACTTTGGGGTTGTCTCAGTGTCTTCAATATAGTTTTTATCAGCTTTCTTGGAGACCAACAGGGATGTCTCACTATCTTGAACCTTATCTGCATTACTTCCTTTACCATTGCATAACAGGGTACTCTTCTCCAATATTTTATCGGCATTCTAAAAGAGAAACAAACAAACACATCTCAAGTTTACAATGTAGTATATGAAACTCATTTTGGTAAACCAGTTCAGTAGTAAGGTGGACAGGATAACAACATGAAAAAAACATATATCTATGTAGTATGGTCACTGTATGGTCTATATCATTGTAGTTTATGTTGCCAAATCAAGATAGATACAGTTCGAATCATATCTATTTAAGACAACGCAGCATAAACAGAATATAAGTGTGGGAAACTACACAGCAATAACAACACTTGTAATGTGCATGGCATGAGAACATAACTGTTTATTCAATTGAAACTGAAATCAACATAGAGCAAGTTACAACAGTAAACAGCCAAACACGTTGAAGAAACAGGTTTAAAACATACCTGTTGCACGATTAGAGTTTCAATTGCGTCCTTCAAATTTGAAATTAGTTGGTATCAGTAAATACAATGATGCAAGAGCAAAGTAGTATGAACCATAGCTATGGAACCTGACCTGAGAACAATTCTTCTTCTGCTCTAAGCGTTGACTTCGGGTTCGGAGTGGTGGTCCTTGTGATTTGGGCACTGCAGTTGCCTTACTAACTGCTCGTGTTTGGGTGCTCTGTGGTGGAGACGGTGTTGTGTCAACGGGAACTGGGTGTCTATATGCTGGGGTTGGGGTTAGAAGGGGTGTAGTTGGTTCTCTGTCCAACTGGGTAGCGGCACAATCTGCATGAGTGTGGGTTATGTGTGGTGGGGCTGGTTCTTGGGCAAGTACAACCTTGGTTCTATCTGCATCGACAGGTAGCATGATCTTTTCTGAAGACCGTGTTTTTACTCCCACAGATACTGCCATCACTCCCTCCAATTGAAATGGCTGATAAACAAGAAAAGTAATTGAATGTACAAACATTGTAAGATAGAAGGTGCAATGGATAGTAGGGAAGAAAACAGGGCATGAAATAATTCACATTTATGTTGTCTAAGCAAACAGAATAGTAGGACATAATTTCACATATATGATGGCTAATTAAATAGGATAGCATGACACAATTTCACATGTATGATGGCTAACTAAACAGGATAGAATGACATACTTCAAAATATGATGACTATGTAAATAGGATGACATGATATAACTATACGATGTGTCTATTAAAGTGGTTGGCATGCCATAAATCACAAACATGCCGCCGATGGAAACATGATGGCATGATATAATTCACAGATAGAATGACATAATTTAAATATGATGACTATGTAAACAGGATGAGATGATATAACTATATTATGTCTTTAGAAAATGGGTTGGCATGCCATAATTCAGATACATGCTGTCTATGTAAACATCATGGCATGACATAATTCAAATATATGATTTATATACTAAGGAAGTGAGCAGAGGGCAATCGCATATATGATGTGTCAACTAAGGAGATGGCATTCAATATTGTGTATATGATGTAAAAACTAAGCATTGCAATACAACATATGCATTATATGAGTAATATAACCCTGCCAAGTTTGAGCATACACCTCAGGGGGATAATAGGACTAGTCATCTGCCTGTGAATCCTCCTCTGAAGAGCTATCTGTAACCAGCAAGATATCTGTTTCAGCAGGTAGCATTGTCTGCTCTGAAGACCTTGTTTTCACTCCAGATTTCTCCATCACCAATTCAAATGGCTGATGCACAGGAAGAGCAGTTGAATATACAAACATTGTCGACAAAAGCAATGAGAAATAGAAAAAAAAGGATGGCATGATATAATTCACATATATGATGCTTACCTAAACAGCATGGCATTGCATAATTCACATACATAATGCCTTGCAACCAGATAACATTGCATAATTCACATATATAATGTCTTTCAAAAAGATGGCATTGCATAATTCACATATATGGTAATTAGACACTAAACAGGTGGCATTCACACAAAGCATGTCTAAACTAAGCAAATGACATAGCAATGCAAGATACCATACGCACGATATGAGCAACATAACCCTGCCAAGTTAGGGCATGCACCTCAGGGGGGGAATATGACTGGTCATCTGTCTCTGAATCCTCCTCTGAGGAGATATCGGTAACCAGCAAGACATGCACTTCGTCAGATAGCATTGTCTCCTCTGAAGACCTTGTTTCCACTCTAGATTTTTCCATGACCGTGCCAAATGACTGATGCACAGGAAGAGTAATTGAATGTACTAAAATTGTTGACAAATTTAACACGCAATAAAAAAATGATGGCATGATATAATTCACATATAAGATGACTGGCTAACCAGGGTGGCATTGCAAAATTCACATATATGATGCCTGGCTAGACAATATGGCATTGCATGATTCACATATACGATAAGGAAACTAAACAGATGGCATTGACACAAAGCATGTCTAAACTAAGCAGATGACATCTTTAATGTATACAATAAGCAATGCAAGGCACCATATGCATGATATTACCAACATCAGCATGCCAAGTTAGAGCGAAGACCTCATGGGGTAAATAGGAGTGGTCTTCTCCTTCTGAATCCCCCTCATAACAGTTATCTTCGTCTTGATTACGATCCGAAATGGGTGGAGGGGGGCTGCCTTTGCGTCCACCATGGAACGACGTCTGCATGAAATTTTATTGCCATGCAAGGCTCGTATCTTTTTCTCTACATGATCAGTTCCATTGTGTACAATAACTGGCATGCATAGGAATAAAACATAGTGATATTATGTAAGGAGTGCATGCACAAATGTAGAGTGATGGTAGCAAACTGTGGATAGACCCAAAACCAATGATAGCAGGCAGATAATAGCTTTAGTTAAAAAATACAGATAATGGCTCCTTTAATGTTTGTTTGCACCCAACATGAAACTCATAGTAGACACCGGAGATTAACCAGATAGTAGACAGATAGTACTGATTGCTGCCCCAATATGTACCCCACAACCATTTAAAAACTCAAGTTTCAGCATTAGTTTGGACCTGACTCGGAGTCTAATAGGTGAACACAACGATAATGTAGCATGTCATCATATTAAGCAACACATAACGTAAGCAGACACGGAAGAGTGCGACCTCTCTTGCGGACCCGTGTAGTCCTCAAGGTCATCTGCTCAGTTGATGATGGTAATGCAGTTGCCGTGGCTACCGGCGGTGGGGAAGAAGATCTGAGGCGGCGAAAGACAGTCTGGAGAGCGGATCCCTGCTGTGGTGAACCGTTCCGTCGTTGGAGTAGCTGAGCTGGGGTGGAACACAGCGCCGCAGGAGCAAGACAAACCACACAAGGTTTTCATTGACACATATCTGTAACAGAAGTAACTGAGTAAGGGCTTGTTTGAATTTGAGGATTCTAACAATGCAGAGATAGGAAATAGACAGGAATAGGATAGGAATGCACGTGCAAAACAGAGAATTTTAAAACACAGGATTTCTGCCAATCTGGGTGTTTGATTCACAACAATTGGAAGATCACATGATGCAAAAAAGCATGGTGAGATTAAGTCAAACCACAAGAAAATGTACGGTTATAATGCTATTATGCTACTATCTCTTAGTCTTGTGCTTGATGAATAGGAATACGAAAAGGAGGAGAAGTGGAAATTAGAATTCCTACGGTTTTTATTTCAAGGAGACACTAAAGGAGCAAATCCTACAGTTTTTCTTTGCTCCATTCCTTTGCACCAAATTCATCAAAATTAGTACCATAGGAAACTTTCCAATTCCGATGTTTTTCATTCACTTTTCCTTTCAAGCACTGGCGATTCTAGTAGGCAGGCTTGAGCAAGGAAAATTCTACACTAAAAAATGTTTTTGTGCTACTTCTATTACTTTGGACCCAGGCCACTGCCATACTAGCTCAACTCCGAGGCCCATCAACAAATGCACAGCTCAAACGCGCAGAGATAAATAATGATGGCGTTCAAGAGAGTCCATCACGGATAGCTAAGTTGCCTGGTACCTCACTTCTTGTCATATAGTAGGATAAAATAATCATATTTCCCGTTACTACGAGTGCTCAGTGGACAATATATATAACCTGTAGAGTAAAAAAGAGATGCAACAAGTGTACAACCTCTTTGGCGAAGCCATGTCGATCTCAGCGTGATTGGGTTGGCCGGTGAGGATGCTCTGGCTAACTTGGCTGTAGGAGGAGGGAAAGAAGATCTTAGGCGTCTGGAGATGGAGCCCGAGGTACTGCTCCACTGTGATGGAGGGTTTCGTCGTTGGAGCAGCTCCGATGAGTTGTACGACGCCGAGGCTGAAGCAGGACAACAGAGACAACAAACAACGTTAACTTGAGTGGAATTCTAATAGCATCTCCAATACATGACCTAAAATACATAAACACAAAGTGCTAGATGTAAAATACATCAGCCGCTCATCTCAGAACTTAACTCTCGAAACTGAATTTAACTATCGAAACTGAACTTAACTGTCGAAACTGAACTTAACTGTCGAAACTGAATTTTGCTGTTGAAACTGAACGCACTAGCAAGGTGAGGCTACACGTCGGTCTACTGACTTTTTCATCTCTGGCCAGTCAATTTTGCAGCCGTTGGATACAAAATCAAGGGCCTGCGGTTCATCTTCAACCTCCACCCCCCTGAGCCGGCCAAATAGCTGCCCCCCGCCGCCCGCGGCCGGCGGTGCGCCGCCCCGCCCGCCCCGAAAACACTCCCCACCGCCGGTCCGCCTCCGCCCCGGCCATCCCTCTAGCCCCCCCCTGTGCCGAGCTTTTTCTCCGGCGATCCCCACGCCACCGCCGGCGACCACCGCCCCCATCCTGAACCCTAAGATAGATAGTGGGGTACCTCTCCGGCGGGCCCCCCTCCCTGCTGCGGCTGGTTCTTCCTTCACCCCGGCGGCATCGGAGTGAAGTGTAGCTAAATTGGAGCAGCATAGCAAGCAAGAGCAAGAGCGAGAGCAGCAGCACGAGCAAGAGCAATAGCAAGAGCAGACCAGCCAGGGGACCGAGAGCAAGAGCAGAGCAGCAGCGCGAGCGAGAGCTAAAGTAGCAGCAGGTCCTACTGATGCGGACGTCGCCGCCGAGGGAGCGACACCGTGGAGTAAGTGGGCGGCGACGCCGCCGTGGATGGAGCCGCGCCGTGTCGGCTCGGGACCGAGCGCTGGCAACACCGTGAGATCGAATCAAGAAGAAAATGCGGCGATTAGTGGACATCCTCTTTGGTGGCGCCGATTAGGCCGTAGCTTCATCCGAGGAAATAGTGATGACGATGCTCTTCCAGTGGTGCAGGTGAAGACGGCGGTGTGGGAATGGAGGTGGCGCAAAAGACGAGGGGAACGTCGGTGCAGCTCCTTGGAGGTGGAGGACGGTGTGGCTGAACCGGCGGGACAATGAGATCGATGACAGATCCTCATCTGGTACGGTGGATGAGGGACGTCGAGGTGTTGCTGTGGACGACGTCGTCGGGGAAGAGGCTCCGGCTGGGTGGCGGACGGAGCAGGGTGTGGGGTTTCGTCGCGGGTTTTCGCGGCCTCGGTGTATGAATGGGTGGGCGGATGGGATGGCAGTGGGGAACCATGGCTTAGAGACGTGCTTGTCCGAAATGTGGGGTAAGTTACGAAAGTACCCCCACCGATTTGAGGCGGTTCTTTCGGTTCAGGGGTACCACGGGCATTTTGCGTGTCGGGATTTCACAAGAGGTGGGAGTTTTCACGCGTGTTGTAATTTCGGAATAGTAAGGCGCGGGTTGAGATGGAGGGAGTTTTCGGAGCACAACGAGACAAAGATATATCTTAAATATTTCGGGCTAACAAGGTGCGGGTTGAAGAGGCGGGAGTTTGCTGCACGATAGACAGAGACGCTAGCTTGAATTTTCGGCATAACAAGGCGCTGCTTGAAATTTCGGAAGAACAAGCTTAACGTGTACCCAAAAAAGACAATTTGCACCTCAACACGCACAACACACACACAAACACCATTTAGACTAGAGTAAGGTACACGTGCATTGCACGCATGAGATTTGGCAACCAAATTATGAATAAATACCACATTATAGCATGCAAGATTTGAGTCATATATGCATGATGTAGATGTTCGTTTAATTCTTATAGTTCATTTCATTCAAAATCATATAGTTTTTATAAGAAAGATAATCTATTTTAAGATTCATGGAATTATGCATCGTAAGACATAAAGTCAAAACAAATAATGGAAAATCATGTAGAAAAACATTTGGGCAATTATGATATGGAAGATTCTAGAACAAATAAGAAGTGCTTGTGTTTTGATGTTTGTGCATTATGCTTAAGTTCAACTATGGAGTCTTCTAGATTATACATGTGGCAAAATCTAGATGATATCCAACGGCCAGTAGTGCTCAAATTTGCCATCTTTGGACCATCGGATTCGCCTCATCCTACGACCATATTTCAAAGTTAAAGTTACCCGCACACAATATAAAAAATATAAAAAATATAATATATATAGGGGTATAGATATAGATATGTGATGCAAAAGCCGCCCATCATCTCCAATTAGAATAGTGTGTCCATGCACGGATGCGACGTGGCCAAATGATGTCTGCCATCGGTATCTCAAATTCAAATCAGTCTGACCTTGTTCAATGTGTATACATTACAACATGCTCGTTTCCAAACCACACCGCGCAGATCTCCGTTATATTCATGCATGCATGGGTTTCAAACATCAGGATCTCTTATTCAAATATTTGAATTCAACTTTACATTGATTGTGACCTCACCTATTCAGCTATTCTTTTGCACCCACACAGTAGTCTTCTCTTTATAATAGTACCACTAACTTCCTCTCGTGCATGCATGCACACACACTACCAGTCGGCATTATCCATCGCACGCATGCAATCTTTTTCTTCGGGTCGGTCTCCCATGAAGGCACACACCAACACACATCCCCCTCTCCATCATATCGGGCATTCTTTATCTCTCATGCGTGCGTGCACAACGATCGATGTTCCTCTATGTATGTGTGTATATAGCTAGGTCTTTCATAGTTTTGCACACAAACCGATCAATCGATATATCCAGTGAGGTCTCACCCTCTTTCCCACGGCCACATCGATCAATCTATACCTCTCTATATAGGATTAACATATATAGCTAATACACCCACATTAATTATGTATCCAACGTCTCCCTCTCATCATCCATGCCTTCCGCTTCATCTCTCAGACGCATGCACAATGGCGAAGACAGGGGGAGTAAGGGCCCTGCCCCCTCCCCCTTAACATCACTATATATCAAGGCTAATATGAATGTGATCATTAGACAATTGCTGCTAAAAATGGTTTAAGTTCATGAATTGACCCTCCTCGTAAAGGATTAGCAATGCTTGGCCCCCTAGCTCATTTATTTTTCATGGCTCCGCCACTGCGCGCATCAGCGCACGCGTTCGCCCTCTCTCTCTAAATATCAATCTCTCACTTGTGCATTCCTTCATAGTCTCCCTCCACTCGGCCCCTCGCACCATCTTCTAGCCCCCCACCGGATTTTGCCACATGTACAATATAGCAGACTCCATGGTTGAACTTAAGCATAATGCACAAACCTCAAAACAACAGTGGTTCTCTTTTGTTCTAGAATCTTCCGTATCATAACTGCCCAAACATTTTTCTAGTTGAATTGCCATTATTTGTTTTTACTTTATGCTTTACAATGCACAATTCCATGAATCATAAATTAGATTAAGGGCTTCTTTGATTCAAAGGATTCTCAAAGGAATTTTGGAAGATTCTAATCATTAGGAATTTTTCCTATCTTGGTTGTTTGATTCGTAGGATTGTAAACCATAGGAATTTTTCCATATGATTCATTTGCACTAGATTTCATAGGAAACATCCCATCCATTCAAACCTCTTTGAAAGAATTCTGCGTTTTTTCTATGCACAATCAAACACTCGTACAATCCTGTAGGATTCAAAACGACATTCCACTATAATCCCATGTTTTTCCTATTCCCACGTTCTTAGGTTTTTTATAAAAACTAATTGATTTTGAATGAGATGAAATATAAGAATTAAACGAAGGGCTACATCAGGCATATATGACTCAGAGCTTACATGCTATAGTGTGGTATTTATTCATAATTTGGTTGCAAAATCTGATGCGTGCAATGCATGTGTACCTTACTAGTACTTCGAGTATGTGCAAAACACGTAAATTAGAATACCAATGGAAAGCTACACATTGTCTCTCTTATAGTTCATGAAGCCACGTGGCACATGTGTAGGCGTTGTCGCAACCTCCTTGCGTGGATTGATCACAGTGACGTGCTGCTAGTTCTAGAAGAATGTACTCGTCCTCCCTGAGCCATACTGGCGGTACATGCACGAAGCGAAGATGTGCACGCACGCCATGCACGCACTCAATCCTCGAACGCACATGCGGGTACACGGGCGGACGCAATTTTGTACCAAGATCCACCCCATGTGATAATTTGACGCGTGTAAAGTCGTTCACTTCATTGATGGTCAATTAATACAGCGCATGCAAATTGAGTGGACGTGAGGGCGGAAGAAAGACATTATTACTCCACTGCGCGCATGCGAGTAGTTAAATCGTGGGTTGCTAGTAGTACTTCCATTGGTCTCCTTCGTATTTTGTGCCAATTTTTGACAGTAACATAATATTTACGCATTTGAGCAGTGTAGTAGTACTTGAAATTTATGTTCCGCTAAACTCATCGGGAGCCGTTTCGGGCCTCGAAACCAAAACCATCAATTAATCTTTACCTTGTTCCCATCACATTCGAAAGCCTCCTCACACCTACTAGTAGCACATACCAAACCTGAATGTGTTCCCACTATGAAGGTATTAGTACTAGTGCTAGTACTTAGGTTATAAAAAGGGGAACTACCTAACCGAAAATCACTATACCTTTCCTCCTCATAAGTGCTTCTTCTTCGTCCGTTGTTGCCATGGCCGGTGAGTAGAGCTCTAGGTCGAGAACTACTCGTAACAAGGGAGCGGCAACCAAGGCTGCGTGAAAAAAAGAGAGGGCTTGACGCCACGCAGAGACCTCGAAAGATCTCTCACGGGAAGGCGATGGCTCCCAGGAGCGCCCTAGCCGCAGAGGCGAACATGCCGAGCCGGCAAAGCTGGAGTCGTTATCCCTCGACGGCATGCCCGATCAGCTCAATAAGCAGAAGGAGTTCATCCAAGGCTTGATGGAGTTGCTGAAGGAGAGCCTCGACAACATGCCGGCTGAGCTCAATCAGCAGGGGGAGTTGACCGCCGGCTTGGTGATACTGTTGAAGAAGAGCATTGCCTCGGAGAAGAAGGCGACCGACGAAATCCTGCGACTTCGGGAGGACGATGCGAAGTTCTGCCACGAGATCAACTTGTTGAAGGAGAAGAACACCGGCTGGAAGAATCTGCATGAGAATAGTAGTTCTTCAATGAAGATGTTGCAGGCCGTCGCCATGGAACAGAAGGAAGAGTTGGGGAAGCTCCGCATCGAGCACCCGGCTGCTGTCAAGGTACGTAATATGGCCGTGGAACAGATGATGAAGGCTCGCGTCGAGAAATGCCGCGTCATGGACACAATGATGAAGATGGCAGAGGAGACGCGCAAGGAGATGGAGGTCGTGGAGGCGATGAAGAAGCAGTTACGACTCCGCGGCGAATTAGATCATTTGGGGTGATAATCTTCCTTCTTCTTTTGCTCCTGTGTTTCATCTTTTGCTTCGGGTGTTTCGCCGCACGTGTCACGTTCTCTGCGAGGCATGAATAGAACAATGTTTTTTTGAGGGAATGAATAGAACAATGCTAACAATGAGATGACTAGCAAATTAGATCATTTTTTATCGCCATATGGCACTGGGCTGCCGTGTTTCGTGCTCCTCCATCGCAGTACTACTCCAGTGGAAAACTTGAGTATACCGCACAGTTCTTTGCTCCTCCTCGATCAGGTCGTCGGCGCATTTATACGAGCAGTCAAATCACAAGGCCCCGCATTCCAGCAGTAATGAGCTGTCAAATCACAAAGGCCCTCGCCTCTCGTGAAACCGACCAAGCTAGACTGCCCCGCCCTCTAGCCTTTTAAAAAATGTATACTTTTGTACAACAGTAGTATCGATGGATTGCGCCATGGAGCAAAACTTGAAATTAAAAAAGGTGGTACATATAGAGAGCGCTCATCACCAAATTATGCATATAGTACTATTAAAAAGGCTACTCACAATAATGGTGTCCAGCACAACCCACCCCTCAAATAGAACTAAGAGGGTGCTTGGATACGTTTTAGTCCCATGACTAAAAGTAGTGGGACTACAACATGCTAGCCTCACCCATGCTTGGATCCAAATACTAAAAAGGCTAAAATCAAGTTAATGAGCATTTATTATCCTCCAAACCCTCCAATCCAGAACTCGCCTGTGTTAAAGGAGAGGAGTTAAATGAGTAGAGAGAGGACTAATCCACATTTTAGTAGGGTTACCCCTGACTAAAAAATTTTAGTCTCAAGACTAGTTTTAGCCCCTCTTTAGTCAGGGGTGCTTGGAACTTTAGCCTCTTAAAGATACTATTTTTAGTCAGACTAAAATAACTCCCTTGGATCCAAGCACCCTCTAAGCATCCAGGAATTCTTTGACAAAACTAAGCACCCTGAAATTCTTTGACAACTAAACTGCTGGCTATATGATGTTGGCCATATATATTGTACGTATATAATGTGAAGAAACGAGTGGTAGTACTATACCAACTAAAAGATGAAATGTAAGAAATACTAGTATGTACGTACTAAAGAGTTAAAGTAACGAGAATAAACATAACATAGTTCTGCTGGGGGCTCAGCACAACACACCCCTCAAATTAAATTGAGCACACCTGAAATTAAACTTTGCAACTATTCCGGTAGACACTGCATTAGAACCACCATGAGCAACGACACTGCCACCTTACTCGGAGTCCTCGTCCACGTCCTCGACTTCGTCCTTGTCCCTGTTCCGCTTGGCCGATACTTCTTTGCTTGAACCGCACACTTGGCTGTTGCTCTTCATCCAACCCTTGTAGATATTGAAGCAAAGGTAGCCATCCATTGCAGCATAGTGGATGTGCTCTATATCTAGTAAATTCCGCTACCATGCACGACGATGAAACGTGTAATGAGGTTTCTCCAGTTTACCGTACGAAGGATGAACCATGGCTCCTGCCAGGGTCAGCATTGAAGGCTGACGAGAGGACACCAGCCGATTCTTCTGGAGGTCGAAGGTGTTGCCTACAACGAGGCCTATCCGATGCAGGACTTCTTTGTCGTTACCAAAGTCTACAGTAACGAATTTGACTAGGTTGCTCTCGAGGAAGTCCTTCAAATCCTTGCAGTCAACGTCAGCATGGCATATGTGGTAGACCAAGCATAAGTCATGCACGCAAACCTGGATCACGGCGGGCTTCTTCCTCTCTTCATCCATTAGATCCTTCTCTTGTCCCAGGACTGTGGTGTACTCAACATCTAACCTAGCGACCCACTCATCATCCGAGTCTTCGAACATGCGTCTGATGCGAGAAAGTCATCATTTCACCATCGCAGAAGAACGGGTGTAGATGACGTCGAACTCATCGCCGGTGATGGTTCTAACCTTGTACTCAGCGCCGATCGTGCAGATTTGGGACGCCATGGATTTGGGAGGAGGGTTAGGATTAGTGGAACTGTCATAATGTGAATGGACGGGACGACTAGGAGTGAACCGCCATAGTATTGAAGGACGTGCGAGGATGAGTAGGAGCGAACTGCCAGCGTGCAAATGGCAGGGTAGTGGCTTTCCATTCTCCCATGATACGGGCTTCCGAGAGCCCTTGGATCTGAGATGGAACGGTTGCATGGCATGATTCTAGACCTATGGGTGAATATCCTATCCTGGAGGGTTATTCTGCAAATTTTCAGCAACTTAGCATGCGATCGTTTGATCTTAGATCCAAGGGCTGCCAGCAGCCTGTATCATGGTCGCGCCTACCACGACCGTCGCGTCGCTCGCGCAGTCACGCCCTTGGAGATTTAACACGGTGCGTTAGGCTATCTGATGTTGGCATGTCATACATAGTCATCACTTAGTCACTCATACTACAACAAGGTTGGCTATAAGTGTATTTTTTTTACTCCTCTCTATCTCTTTCTTCGTACTCAAGGAAGGAACGGTGCTAAGCGCGTGTATTTATTGCATTTGCCAAGGAGTGACCTCTTCCAATGAAATGGTGTCGCTAAGTTTGCTTCATTTAATTAGCTATAGACTCAAAATTGTCTTTTCACCTAGGTACACGCTCTTAGCACCATTTCTTCCTTGGGTCACCAAACTAGTCTCTCTCTTCTTGATTAACTTGCCACATCAGACTTTATGCTTATGTGGCAAGCTTGAGCACCTGTAGGAGCAAGTAAAAGTAAGTACAATAGTGCGCTTTACATGGCATTTTTGCATATGTGGAGGAAAGAGAGGCAAGGAAAAAGTGGAGAAGTGGGCTCTCATGCAAGAGCCAGCCTCTACTACATGGTGGAGCATTGGGAGAGGCACCTGCATGGAGGTGGTCAGGAATATGGGAGACTCACGCCGATCATAGCGCCGTAGTTAAAATGATAATGGCAAGTCAAATCACGGGGCCCCACCTGTCCAGCAGTAACTCACTGTCAAATCACACAGCCCTACATTTGCAGCAACCTACTCCCTCGTCTTCTCGCATCTCCGTCGAACCGACTAGGCGGAACTGCCCCGCCGCCTACCGCACAGGAAAATCCCCGCCCTCGACTTTTAAATAGTATACATTATATACTAATTTTGTATCCATGGATTGCGCCCGCGCCATGGAGCAAAGTGTCTAGAAATAGAGAAGAGGGAGAGGCGATATGATGGTTTTGGAATGAAGATGATGGAGAGGAGAGGAGGTGGTTTTGCAATGGAGAAGAGGGAGAGGAGCGTGCGTCAGCGATTTAGGATTGGACGAGAGGGCCGGCGCGCTCTGACTGGATCAAAATCAAAATCAATTTGGTGACATGCATTCACATTTTGCTTGTCAAATACAGTACGTGGTCAAACTTTGACCCAAAATACGTGAAACAACAAAAAAATACTTCCAAGACCAGCACCGCTCTTTCGCTCTTCTCCTCTTAAACCACCGCCACTCCTCTCCTGTTCCAATCTAAATGTAGCGCCGCTCCTCTCCTCTTCCATTTCAAAACCACCGCCCCTCCTCTCCTGTTTCAGTCCAAAACCAGCGTCGCTCCTCTCCCGTTCTAATCCAAAACCAGCGCTGCTCCTCTCCTCTTCCATTCAAAAACCACCGCCAATGAGTGAAGGTGCTGTGGAGAAGTAGATCGATGGAGGAGTACAACCGATGCGTGAGGATCACAGACGCCGACCCTGTGAAGCTAGCTAGGATGTTGGAGATACAGTCTTGGTTTGACAACAAGGACCAACTAGCGGTGACGGCGACATCCATGGCCAAATATCTGCAACAGAGTGAAAAGGCGGCGATACTCCCGGAGGGAGTCACGCCGGAGTACATAGGGCTGCTCCTCTGGGCCATGGAGCAAACAGATTCACCGAATCCGATCGTGAGGGAGCGGTGGTGGGAGAATCGATCCCAGAATGAGCATCCACCAGAGATTGAAGGATCGAGCATCTACAGGGTGCCATTTGTGAGGGTGTCCTGCCAGAGAGAGCCGGTGGAGTCTTCGTCGACCGAACCCAACTGCAAGAGGAGAAAAGCAGTTGGCCCGACGACGCTTCCCCGCCATCGTCTCCCTCGCTGTTCACATCGTCTCACGGGGCGGCTCTCTGCTGCCGAGGAATAGGAGGGGGCTGCCCCCCCAGCCCAATAGTCGGGCAGGTTGTGAATTGTCAGGAGGAGCTTAGGGTTGTCAGTATTTGCAGGTTGTGAATTGTGTTTTGTGTTGTGTATTTTGAGAGTACTTTCAGATATGAATGTCTTTTGAATTTCAGATTTGCAGTATTGAGCATATGAAGTATTTTTGAATTCTAGATATCTATTTTTAGCACTTAAAAAAATGTAGTTTCATAGGAGTATAAAAGTGCAGACAATGTGATTCTCAGAGAAGAAACTGCAAGTTTCAGTTTCAGATAAGAAACTGCAAGTTTAGTTTCAGATAAGAAACTGCAACTTTCAGAGGCAGAGCATTTATATTAACACGACCTTTTCAAACGGGGTTAACATCATGTCGGAAGTTTTATTCATGGTCGAAAATGGAACTACCAGCCAGTTAACATCATGCTGATCAACATTCATGCTGACCACCAAGTTTCAGTTTCAGATAAGAAACTGCAAGTTCAATTTCAGATAAGAAACTGCAACTTTCAGTGGCAGAGCATTTATATTAACACGGCCTTTTCAAACAGGGTTAACATCATGTTGGAAGTTTTATTCATGGTCGAAAATGGAACTACCAGCCAGTTAACATCATGCTGATCAACATTCATGTGGATTGGGAGCTGCTGAATCTAGCCCTGCGGATCTACTTCAAAGGAGATTTCTCGTAGATGCACAGGATGCCCCACCCCAGTGAGCCACCGATTGCGTTCGTTCGATGGGTGAAAGGAGAAGTGAATTCAGGAGATCCATGCCGCGCTGCGAGATGGGAATGCTTCACTGGACTCCTGCCCACCAACACGCCACCGGAGCCGGAGCAAGTGGATCCCGTACCTTACCTCTCCCCCAAACCTGCAGAATATTGAAATTAGGCTTGCAATCTGCTTCAATTGAGCTATCTGGTGGTTATTTCTGCTTCCTGAGAGACAACATTTGGATGGAGGATGAGAAGGAACCAGGAACTCCGATGAATTTCCCCTATCACAATGGGGGGAGCGCCTGTTGGGAAGTGGTACGACCCACCTCCACCCCAAATGGGGGCACAATCTGGGAAGGCTCCTATAATTGCCCAAGATCAATCTGCTGGTGGTTCTGACTCTCAGATCAGTGGGAAATCTCAAGGCAAGAATCAGCAAAAGAAGGGATAGGACAACCAGAAAACTGCTCCGGCCCCTGCTTCGGGCCTTATGGCTTACTCTGAGGTGATCTGCTACAACTGTGGGGAACCAGGGCATCATTTGGATAAATGTGTCAAGCCCAAGAGTTGTTTTATCTGTAAAATGGTTATCCATACAGTTGAGAATTGCCCTGTCAAAAGGGAAACCCACAGTTCTGCTAGATATGTTGGAAGTGCTGCTCCAGGATTATGTCCACCATTGACAGAATTTTCTCTGACACAGAATTAGATAGTTTTTCCCCTTTCTAGTTGTAGAGCTCTACCTAGATGTGGTAGTGACCACACTCCTTTGCTCTGGGACTCTGGTCTTAACCAAACTCCAAAGAGCAATAGTTTTAAATTTGAAAAGTGGTGGTTGCTTAGAGAAGATTTTACTGAGCTAGTTAGGAAAATCTGGAATGAGCCTACTGGGAGCAGCTGCCCCCTAGAAAATTGGCAGATCAAAATCAGGAGATTTAGAAGAACAACCAAAGGGTGGAACTCCAATGAGGAAGCTAATATTAGAAGATACAAAAGGCTTCTCCTCCTTGAGTTTGATTCTCTAGATATTAAGGCAGAAACCACTGACATCTCTGAGGCTGAGACTAATAGATTAAACTATGTCCATGGAGAGCTCAAGAAAATTTGGCTTCCATAAGAAATCAAAGCCAAACAAAGGTCTAGAGATAGGAACATTAAGGAGGGTGATAGAAATACTGCTTACTTCCATGCAGTAGCTAACCAGAGGAGGAGGAAAACCCTCACTCACTCCCTTGATGGCCCTAATGGCCCTGTTACTGAGGTAGATGAGATGCTCAAAGTGGCTAGTGACTTCTATAAAGACCTGTTTAAGAAAGAAAACCCCTTTTGGGTTCTCTCTACAAAACAATTTTTCTCTGCTTCTAAAAAAGTCTCTCCTGCTGAAAATGAGCTGCTAGAAGCCCCTTTTTCAGAGACAGAGGTGAAGTAAGCCATTTTTACCTCTTATCCTGATGGGGCTCCTGGTCCTGATGGGATTACCTTCTTGTTTTACCAGCATTTTGGGACTTGGTGAAAAATGATCTCTTAGATCTTTTCCAAGCCTTTCATAGAGGAGAGTTGGATCCAGCAACTTACTCATGGGGGGTCTGTTGGGGTCAAGTTAAATAACTGTGAAAGTGATTTTTTCCGTGCTGGTAAAGGCCTTAGGCAAGGTGACCTCATCTCGCCGCTTTTGTTTAATTTAGTAGTGGACGTTCTTACTAAAATGCTGAGCAAAGCTGTTGATCATAGTCTGATTGCAGGGCTCTGTCCTGAGGTCTGCCCTAGTGGCATAATCTGCCTTCAATATGAAGATGATACCATCCTTTTCTTAGACAATGACTCCACACATGCTAGCAATATGAAAACTGTTCTAACCTAGTTTGAACAAGTCTCCGGCACGAGAATCAACTACTCTAAAAGTGAACTCATCCCTATCAACAAGGATGATCAGGAGTGAGCTGACTTCCTCTCTATTCTAGTCTGTAATAAAGGTAACTTTCCCATTAAGTACCTAGGTATCCCTCTCCACTATGATAAACTGAGGAGAGAGGATATCCAACCCCTTCTGGATAAAATCATTAAAAGGATTGCTGGGTGGAGGGGCAAACTTCTCTCTTACAGAGGTAGATTGATCCTCATACAAGCTTGTTTGGCTAGCATTCCAGTGTATCTCCTCTCCTTCTTCAAGTTCCCTAAATGGGACAGTGAACCTCATCAATTCTCGGATGTCTCATTGCTTCTGGAATGATTTTGAGGGAAATAGGAAGCTACACCTTGTTAGTTGGGCCCTAGTCTCTATGAAGAAAGATTTTGAAGGCCTAGGCACACCTAACCTCCAAGAAATTAACATCTGTCTTCTAGGGTCTTGGATTAAAAGATTCTATGAGGAAGACCTGAAACCCTGGAAGCTTCTTATTGTCCATAAATACCTAGGAAATAAACCTAATATTTTTTCCCTTCCTCCAATGCTAAGACCTCTAGATTCTGGAAAGGATTAAAATCTATTATGCATGTTGTGTAATTTGGCTACAGATGGAACATAGGGGATGGGAGCAGAACCAGGTTCTGGGAAGATACTTGGTTTGGCACATCCCCCCTAGCAGTCCAATTTTGGCCTATTTACTTTGTCCGCAATGAGCTTAACAAAAGTGTCAATGAAGTTTGGGACGGTCAATTCCTAAAACTCTCTTTTAGAAGGAACTTTAGTGATAGTCTCATGGAACAATGGTTCTAGTTGGAGGAAATTGCCAAAAGCATTACCTTTACTGCCGAGCCGAATGCCCTGATTTGGCAGCTGGACAATAAGGGGAAGTATTCCTCCAACTCCCTCTATCATGTTATCAACTTTAGAGGGGTTCAACCCATGTTTATCCCCGATGTCTGGAAATTGAGAGTTCCCCCTAAAATTCATGTATTTATCTGGCTTCTCTCCAAAAACAAATTGATGACTAGGGATAACCTTAGGAAGAGACACATCATCAAACCCCTTGATTGTGTTTACTGCTTGGAACAAGAGTCTTGTTCTCACCTATTTTTTGAATGTATAGTTGCTAAACATCTCTGGGCCCACATTGAGGAACATTTCTCTAGTCAGATTGGCTCATCCTTCGAATCTGTCGCCAGATTCTGGATTGCTACCAAAAAGTGCCCAGTTTTAAACACTGTTAGCTCAACTGTCCTTTGGTGCCTCTGGAAATATAGAAATGCTATGATTTTCAGTAACACCTCCTGGATTTCCATTCCGCAGGTCTTGAGGTTGATTAGGAACATGGTGAGGAATTGGGTGATTCTCTCCTCCGGATCGTACAAGGACAAGTTGATGAGCTTCGTGGAAACCCTAACAAGATCCCTCCAGAAACCGTTGGCGATCACTTGTGGCTGAACAAGGCTCGAGCTGCTCTGGGGCTGGACCCGTGGGCTCGTCTCAAGATCTCTGATGAAGATGATGGGCACCTGGCGCCGAAAAAAAGGGACATCCACCATGCTACGCCTTCCAGCCCGGTGTCTCCGCTTGCTTACTGGTCGCCGCAGGCTGACACGGCCCCTCGGCTGAAGACCATGAAGGCTTCACTGGACCCTCCTTGTGTCATTTGAGTGCTCTATCCGCTCTGCCTTTGGCACCGCTCGGGTGATTTGTGTTATTTAGAGAACTTGTTCATCCACCCCCCCTATTTTGTAGCTTTTCTACCTTTGCTTTCGAACTGCTCTTTGAGCTGCTTTATCAAAATATGTTGTGGTTTCGTTCTCAGCAATGGAACCGGGGAGATGCTCCCTGTTTTTCTAAAAAATATATTTTATATGTTATTATATAAAGCTTGGTAAGACTGTAAATTTAAGGATGAATGTAATAATATCACTTATTATTTAAATATATTTATAACAAAATGCTCAACCCCTTTTTATTTTTTGATAACATTGCTGGCCCAACCCAACATTATAATTAGAATCAGTCCAGCAAAATCGTGTATTTCGAGAAAGTGCAAATGGGCTGTAATTTTTTAGGAAATAAAATAAACGGGCCGCATGGACACTACATTATTTGTTCACCCAGCCCAGCTAATGGATGTAATTCAAAAAAAAAGATCAAATTGACTGTAAATTCTACCGCGCAAAAAAGACTGTAAATTCTAAAAAAATGGGTTGAATACGTGCCACATTTTTGGAGGCTGGAATGTGGGACAATAGGTCGAAGCCAATGCAAGTCATTGTCAATTTAGTCAACAAATGATTCTGACATGTTAGCCGTTGGATTTACATCCAACGACCGGCATCTATCTTCAATCTCTCGTCTTCTTCCTCCAGCGCCGCCGGGACCACCTCCCGCCTCCTGCTACTAGAAGCTCGGCTTAGCACGCTTCGCTATGAAGCGCTACTCCACCGTTGGCCGGGCCATCCCTCCACACCTCCTGTTCTTCTCCACCGACTGTGTTGGTGTTCTGGGAATGGGGGTCCCCAGACTTGCCTGCCTGCGGCCTGCGGCGTGGCTCAAGTGGGGGCCCAGCGCGGCCCATCATCATCAGCTCAAGCTCAAAGACCCTCGTGAGGGGCCAAGCCTCGCGGGGCGGACGACAGGAAGCTTCCTCAGAGGCAGCGTCATCAGGCAGGCTCGTGAGGAGGCGGAGAGATCAAGGCAGGGGTACCTCGCGAGGAAGCCGTGACGCAAGCCATGACGATCGAGACCAGGCGGGCGCCGGCCTACGCAGTGTCCTTGTTTCCCCTTTGGTGCAAAGGGGGCAAGCACAGGCCAAGGAATCAGGCAAAGGTTACCCTTTCGGTGCATCGAGACCAAGACCAGCCGGACGGCAGGATGGAGGTCACCGTGGAGCCCAAGACGGTGTCATTGCCAATGCTTTTGGCAGCCGAAGACCACCTTTGGTGAGGATAACTTGTACTAGATGTTCCCCTTCGAAATGGCCAATTGCTGGCGCCCTTCCCGCTCATTATTTGGGGAGAGGCCCAGGGCCTCTATAAATAGAGCTAGCCACCATTGAGTAGATATATCTAGACACCCCAAGAACATCGAGAGATCTGGTAGAACCCTAGCAGAGAGAGAGAGGCGATGAACTCACCCTAGCAGTTCATCGCACTAGCTCAAGAACACCTCTCACGAGGCTGTTCTTCCCTTGTACTGTCCATCATCAGCCCCAGAGGCAATCCACCACACCACACACTGGAGTAGGGTATTACACCACAACAGTGGCCCGAACCAGTATAAACCTCGTGTCTCTTGTGTTGTTCATCATTTTCATCTTAGTTCGCACGAGAGGATCAGACGTAGATCGGTAGGGGAGAGATCTCCACATGCACCCCAGTGTTCGAACCTCAAGGGTCTGCCGGAACCCGAAACCCGACATTTGGCGCGCCAGGTAGGGGTGCGCCGGAGTCCTCCTTCCTGACGACCCACTCTCCCCCGACATCGCATCCCGCCCTCATGGCGGACAATGCGCCGCCTGCTCCAGCAACGGATGCTGACACTGGGGCCAGGGGCTCCGGGCCTTGGCCCCTGCCTTGTGGCAAGTGCAGTGGCCGCACAAGTTCAGGCCCGAGATGCCGCTGCGCTACGACGGCGCGAAGGACCCGATGATTTTCCTGCTGGCGTACGAGGAGGCCGTCCTCGGAGCCGGGGGCGACGATCGGGTGATGGCCAACTGGTTACCCATGGCCCTCACTAGCGTCCCGCGTGCATGGCTCCTCGACCTGCCGACGGCCTCTGTCACCTCCTGGGAGGAGCTGCGCGACCTCTTCCTCACCCGTTTCGCCGCACCAGCACCGCCCGTCGTCGCAACTCTCATGGGTGGCTCCCAGGCACCGCCCTCAAGCCATCACGTCAAGCCGTTCACCCGCCAGATCAGTACCGCCTCCAAGCACCTCCAAGCCCCCCGGGCTGGGTGGCGCCCGAGGCTGATCTGACCTTCGACTCGGAGGACCACCCCTTCAACCCCATTGGTTCAGGTGCGCTCCCGATGCTGTGCACCCCTACCATCTGCCAAGTGGCCATCACCAGGACCCTCATCGACGGTGGTGCTGGCCTCAACGTGCTCTCGATGGAGGCCTTCAGCCTCCTCCACATACCGCTGGAGCAGCTCCGAAGCAACACGCCTTTCTTGGGCGTCGGAGCTGGTTCCATCGCCTCCTTGGGGCAGATCCGCCTTCCAGTGACCTTCGGCACCTGTGACAACTTCCGCACGGAGCTGATCGACTTCACATCGCCCCCATCGGCCTCCCCTACAACGCCATCCTCGGCTATTCGGCCCTGGCTCAGTTCATGGCAGCAACTCACCCGGCGTACAACCTCATGAAGATGCCTGGGAGCAGCGGCGTCCTCACCGTGTCAAGAGACACAAAGGATGCACTGCAGGTGCTCCAGCTTGTTTTCAGGGCGGCTGCGGTGGCGCAACCCACTGGCACCGACGCCCTCGAACCCAAGGGGGCTGCGCCGGCTAAAAAGAAGCAGTTGTTCACCCAAGACAAAGGCAGAAACCAAGCAGGTACCAATCGACAAGGACGGGTCCGCTAGCCCCACCTTCACCATAGGGGCCAACCTCGAGCCTGAGAAAGAGAAAGCCCTGATCGGTTTTGTCACACCCTAGCTAGTCATGCATTAGAGTGTTGCATCATGTTTACTCTTTCATCAGAAACTTGAAATGGGGATCTGTGAAAACCTCAGAATCTTTTTGAAAATGACCCAAATAAAAATTTCTCCAAAAGGGTCCAAGAAAATGCTCATGTTGCTCTCTGAAAATATTGGACAGAGATAATAATCAAACCAATATTTTTGAGAGCTCATAGGTATTTATTTTGGGCATTTGGAATTAATGCATAAATATTTGCATTGGAAATATATTAGTAATATATATTAATATATGTCCAAATATTATGCCAACTATAAAGGAGCTCTGGAATAATATATATAGCTCCTGCAAAAATTGGCATAAGTTAAATAAATGATTTAATATATTAATTAAATCAAAACAAATGTCAGAAATTAGAAAACAGAAAATATACAACAGGAGGAGCTTACCTGGGCTCCTCCACTGTGCGGCCCAGCCAGCTGGCCGGCCCAGCCAGCAGCCGGCCCAGCCCACCACTGCAGCCTTCCGTCGTCTTCCTCCCCTCGCCCCGAAGCTGCTGCGTGCTCGCGCGCGCACAACCGCGCGGCCACCTCCTGCTTGCCGACGAGCTCCTGGCCGCGTGGACGACTCCCGCAGGCTGTTCCGATCCCCCCTGCTCTCTCTCACTCTCCCCCGGCTCTCCCCTCCTCTCCCTCGTTCTCTCTCTCACACGGCCGAACACCACCGTCGCCGCCGTTCGCCACAGCAGCCGTCTCCGGCCACCCCTCGCTCCCCCGACTAGCTCAGAAGCTCCGCCACAACCTTCTCTTCCTCCCCACCGCTTCACGGGCCTCCGGAAGCCCTGCATCGCCGCCACATCGCCGTTCCCCTCTTCGGGCTCCGACCGTCGTCGCCGTCGAATTCGCCGTCTCCAGCGCGTCTCCGAGCCCGCTTCGACGCCCACTGCAACCGCGGTGAGCCCCCGAGTCGTTTCCCCCTTCTTCCCTGGTCTCTTTCGACCTCTAGGCCGTAGCCCCGTCTTGGCCGAGAACTCCACACCGCCGGCGAAGTCGCCGTCGTGGCCACGGCCACCGTAGCACCCAACCGAGCACACCATCGTGCTCCACACCTCACTAGGAGCACGTAGCACGCACCAACACCTCCCCTAACGCCCTGCAACGCTGATTCCGACCGCACCCGAACTCCGGCCGCCGCAGCCGAGCTCGCCGCCGTCAACTCCGGCCACCCCGAGCCCAACCACCACCACCAATAGTCGCGGCTCAACCTCAGCAACACGTAGATGCCTTCCGCCGTCCATTTGGTTGCCGGAATGGCAAAAAGCACTTTCGCCGCCGTCTCGGACCTCGCCGGCGTCATGTCGCCGGTGGGGTTTGACTTGTCCGACCTGGGGTTTGACCCCCCAGGGTCACTGACGCGTGGGCCCTGTCGGCCAGGTGGTTAGATTAGCGCTAACTACTGTTAGTCAACCCCCCCTGACACTGACAGTGGGCCCCAGCGCCACTAATCCCTAATTAGGATTAATTTAAACCTGTTTAACCCCCCCTGTCACTGACGTGTGGCCCCCACACGTCAGGTTTGATTTCAGCCAGCCGCAGTTGACCACTGACGTCATGCTGACGTCATGCTGGCGCAATAATTATATTTCTGGATTTAATTTAAATCAGGAAATTCCAGAATATTATTTAAACTTCAAAAATTCATAACTTTTATTCTGTAACTCCAAATTGGACAAATTATATATGAAAAATGATCAGAAAAATCCAATCTATCCATCTGTACTATTTTCATGCATGATCAAACAAGTTAAATTGATGTTTCAAGCAGAACAAGGAAAAGCACTTTAAAAGGCCATATTTGAATTTGAAATTTGAATCCTTGATTCAAATTTGTTCAAACCCTTCTGGATTTTAGTTGCATTAGCCCAACTCACTCATATTGCAATGTTTCATGCATGCATCATATTGTTGCACATTGTTTGGTGACGCTTGTGTATCGATGTCCTCTGCGACAGGTTCTGCCTCTGAGGAGTACCGTGATTACCCTAACGAAGAACCGTATCCGTGCATCGAACCATCAGGCAAGCAACCAACCATTTGATCATATCGATACAATCCCATGTTCTCGCTCCTGCTCTCTTTTACTGCATTAAGACAACGCGATTCAAACTGCTGTGTGCTACGGTAGTTGAACCCATTTCCTCTGCATGACCTGTCATTGCCACAGTAACTAGATAAAACCCACTAGCATGTGTAGGAGTTGATTGAGCCATATGTATGTGTTGTTCCTACCTTGCTATGCCTGCTATGCTTAGAGTCGTGTCAGGTCTGGTTCATCTGGGTGATGGGCTAGAGTGAAATGATTATGTCGATAATGAGAGTGGTGTGGTGAACACGATATGGTAAAGGTATCGATGAGAGGCCATGTAGGAGTACATGGTGGGTTGTTTCATTGAAGCCGACCTTAAGCACTGAGATCTGTATGTGTGATTTAAGAATCAGCTACTACCATGCATTGGGCCCGAAACCAATGGACCCTCTCGACTTCTTATTCACCCTAGTTCTCCGTCCAGGAGTTGCAAGTAGTTTCTGGTGTTTGTAGTCTACTGGAGGCCGTGGACAGCGCTGACCGTAGGGGTGGGCTGTGATGCGGTAGGTACGTGGTCGGGTGTACCGAATACCCGTTAGGTATCTCGGGAACCCTGTTCACATTGTTCGGGGCCGTATGGGAAACCTCGGCCGGACTCCCTACGGATGGAACCTGAATAGGCGATAAACCTGGACTGGAGGCTTAGGTGATTAGGTAGGTCGTGGCCGACACCCACGTTGGGCTTCCGCTTGAAGGTTGCCGAGTACATGTCATGTAAGCGACGGTAAGTGGTGAGAGCGTGTATGAAGAAGTACACCCCTGCAGGGTTAACATGATCTATTCGAATAGCCGCGTCCGCGGTAAAGGACTACTTGGTTGCCTATACAGTTCATAGACAAGTAAATGGAAACTACTAAAAGCCTCAAGATAAGTGTGAGTGCCGAGGATGGCTCTTCCGTAGGAAGACGGAGGTGGATCCTCGGTAGTGTATTGAAGTGGTGAGTAGTGGACTCGTGTGCGCAAAACCATTTCAAGTTGAGGTATCGTAGGATAGCCTAGCCAAGAGTCAAAGCTGGCTTGCTGCAATAACTCCACCAACCCTTCTTGATACTATGCATGTATGTAGGATCTGATGTAAGTCTTGCTGAGTACCTTTGTACTCATGTTGCTATAATCTACATTTTTACAGAAGACGCTGCAACCCCTTCTAATGGGTTCTATGTAGACGTTGACATCAACGAGTAGGCTAAAGACCCAGGTGGTGACACTGAGCTTGTGATGGACCACGTAGTATAGCTAGGCTTTCCAAGCCTCTTTTATTTTACTAGTTGTCTGTACTCAGACAAGTTACTTCCGCTGCTGGCTTGTATGACTGTATGACTTGTATGTTGGGTCGTGAGACCCGTACCCTTGTGTATGTTATGTATGGCTCCCTGAGCCTTAAATAAAGTACTTGTGTCATAGAGTCATGTTGTGATGCTTCGTTGTATTTGCACATATCGAGCATATTGTGTGTATGATTGAAATGCTTGGTATGTGTGGGATCTGACTATCTAGTTGTTTATCTTTAGTAGCCTCTCTTACCGGGAAATGTCTCCTAGTGTTACCGCTGAGCCATGGTAGCTTGCTACTGCTCTGGAACACTTAGGCTGGCCGGCATGTGTCCTTCTTCGTTCCTGTGTCTGTCCCTTCGGGGAAATGTCACGCTTTGAGTACCGGAGTCCTGTTAGCCCGCTACAGCCCGGTTTACCGGAGTCCTGCTAGCCCAGTGCTATAGCCTGGACCCACTTGCTGATGACCGACACGTTCGAAGCTGGGTCATGGATGCCTGTCCCTGTAAGTCTGTGCCACTTTGGGTTTACGACTAGTCATGTCAGCCCGGGCTCTTTATCATATGGATGCTAGCGACACTATCATATACGTGAGCCAAAAGGCGCAAACGGTCCCGGGAAAAGGTAAGACGACACCCGTGGGAATACCGTGCGTGAGGCCGCAAGGTGATATGAGGTGTTACCGGCTAGGTCGATGTGACATCGAGTCGGGGTCCTGACAGCGTTGGTATCAGAGCCGGACTGCCTGTAGGTTCTCCAAGCCAAACTGGTCGATGTTGAGTCTAGAAATTCTTTAGTTATATGTAGGGGAATTGTTTGTGGGTTGGAACGTAAGGCTCTTTTTACTCCTCTATCTTGTGACATTCTGATCTGAGTCAGTCCATTCTTCCACCGGGGTTAAGGAATTAGGATCTGTTCTCTCTGTCAGGATCACGTGTTACTAATCAATAGTACCTTATAAGTTTGATGGTTACAAGCCTAGTTCAGTTCTACTACCACATTATGTTGCCAGAATGGTTTCAGAACTTTGATATGATGATGTTGAGTATGTATGAAATCCTTTGTCAAATGTCTCAAAATCCTTTTTGAGCATTTACAGCTGTTATGCTGCCGAAATTTTGCTAGAAGTTCTAATGCCTTTGCATTATAATTGCGCTTTCAGATGGCCACTCGCGACCTCAATCAAGTGGTTCGCCTGACTCGATGCCTAGATGTACCCAGCCATACTGCCAAGTTGGTCAGGGTAATGACTGAGGCTGGATACCGCTGGTATCCCGAGTACACGGTCGAAGAGCAATATCGAGATTTTAATCAAAGCCAGTATCTCTGCACTGTCAGGATATTTCCATCTTATCCTGGATCCACCGAGCCTCTTCACTGCTCCTATGGACTCGGGGTTACTATTGAGATGGCTGTGCAGGACGCCGCCTACTCTATGATGACCATTATGCGAGTCAGATCTGGTTTATTTCGGGACTCTGATTTCCGGTATATGCCAGGATCACTTCCGGGAGCACAAGGATATCTCCAGGCTATCTATGCTGACTCCACTCAGGAGGATTCACGGACTCGCACCACTGCTGATATGCTCGAGGATAAGGACCGTGAAAATCGGGCCTTAAGGTTAGAGCTCTTCAATACCCGTGCTGACCACTGGGCCACTTTGACTCGGTTCGCACCGGCGGTGCAAGCTGGATATTCAGATATGCGCGATCTCTATCCTGTGAGATCTGCTCTACCAGACGTGATGGTTTGGCGTGATGTAGGAGGCATCACCCCACCTCGCGGTCCCCGCAGGCCACCGTCTGTTAGTCCAAGGCCTCATCCTAGCCCCTATGGTCCACAAGCTCCGCGAGACCGTCTGTTTCCAGATGATCATGTTGAGCTTCCAGGCTATGGAGGTGACTTCTACGAGGACTACTACGGATCAGTCTGAGCTAGTGGTAGTATCACTAGTTTGCACTAGCTGTGTCATCTATCGTCCCGCGTAACTCGTGGGATATGACCTAGTTTGTACTCTTTCCGGAGGTGTAGAAAAATAATGTATAGGAGCTTGGAATGCCTCCGATGAGATGTAATCCTCTTTCACCGTAATAGTACTTTGTTTGGTCTTGTACTAAACCCTGTATGGTGTGTATGACGATGGAATAAAGAAGCAGTTTCTGTATTTACCATGTCATACGGATGATCATCTTGCATTCCGAATTATTCCTTACATTCTGTATCCTATGTCGGAATTTTATCGTTCTGACTAAACCTTTGTCATGTTTACCTAGGATGGTCAACACGCGCGCTAACCCTGCTTCTCAAGAGCAGGCCGAAGGTAGTGAGGGCAGGAATGAAAATCTGCCTCATCCTCCTTCACTAGCCGAGGTTATGATGGAAGCTGAGAGAAACAAGCGGGAGACCAACCGTTTGTTGGAGCGTATTGAACAGAACACAGCACACCATCAGAGGACTAACGTGGTGTCACTCAGTGATTTTATCAAATTGCATCCACCCACGTTCCACCACTCCGTCGAGCCTCTCGACGCTGATGATTGGCTTCGCAGTATCTCTCACAAGCTGCGTTCCGCGCTAGTAGCTGAGGTTGACAAGGTCACCTTTGCTTCATATCATCTTGAAGGCCCCGCCAGTCTATGGTGGGAGAATTATGGAGCCATGCGCCCAGCGGGCCATGTCACTACTTGGGCTGAGTTCAGCGAGGCTTTCCGTGAACATCACATTCCGGAGGGTCTCATGGACCGTAAACGTGAGGAATTCTGCAATTTCACTCAAGGCCGACTTTCTGTGGATGTCTATAGCAGGGAGTTTGGTAATCTCGCGCGATATGCAACTGAGGAAGTGTCTACTGACGCCAAGAAGCAAGCAAGGTTCCGTAAGGGCCTTAGTCCTGAGCTTCGCCGCGACCTCCGTCTGCATGAGTGCACATCTTTTTCGAAACTTGTCAACAAAGCCATCAGTGCTGAAACTGGTCAGACTGACTATGACGCAACACGCAAGCATGGCCGTGACATGGGTTCCTCATCCGGTGCTGGTCCTCAGAAGCGCCGCGTGTGGGTGCCCAACACCGCCCTGCCACCCAGGTTCACACCGAGGCCATCTTTCCAGGCGCCTCGCCCTGTTCAACAGTCTGCTCCAACCAAGCCCTATGGGGGTCCAACCAATAATGCTCCTCCACGTACCAGTTCCGTGACTTGTTTCAAATGTGGGGAATCTGGTCACTATATGCGTGAGTGTCCCCAGACCAACCCCAATCAATCTGCTAAAGCTGTTGGCCGTGGCAAGCCGACAGGAAAAATATTCCACGCCAAGCCGGTCACCGCTTCACGTGGCCATGTCAACTGTATCTCTGCCGAAGAAGCTCAAGAGGATCCCAACGTCGTTCTCGGTACGCTTCTTGTTAATTGCCACCCGGCATCTGTTCTTTTCGATACAGGAGCCTCTCATTCTTTTATATCTGAAAATTATGCTCGTTTGCATAACGTTGCATTCTGTGACATGCCATCCACTATGGAAATTTCTACTCCTGGTTCTAGATGGCAGACCTCTAGGGTAAGTTATGGAAATGAAATCCAAGTCGACAGACTTGTTTTCCTTGCATCTTTGATAGCCCTTAAATCTTCAGATATTAATATCATTTTGGGTATGGACTGGATGTCAGCTCATCAAGCCAAAATTGATTGCTTCTCTAGGACTGTTCAACTCACCCATCCTTCGGGGAAGATAGTCAATGTCTTGACCCGAATAGCCAAGCGACAAATATATTCTCTTAACGCCAGCCCTTTGCCAGACCTTGAGGACGTGCCGGTAGTCTGTGACTTCCCGGATGTCTTTCCAGAGGAATTGCCAGGTGTTCCACCTGACAGGGATGTTGAGTTCGTAATCGACCTCATCCCCGGAACTGTTCCGATTGCTAGAAGACCTTATAAGATGGCACCACTAGAACTAGCCGAGCTTAAGAAACAACTCGATGAATCCTTGAAAAAGGGTTTCATCCGCCCTAGTTCATCTCCATGGGCATGCCACGTCCTATTCGTCAAGAAGAAGGATGGTACGGACCGGATGGTTGTAGATTACCGACCTGTCAATTTGGTCACAATCAAGAACAAATATCCACTTCCCAGGATCAACGATCTGTATGATCAGCTCGCTGGATCCTCAGTCTTCTCCAAGATGGATTTGAGGTTGGGCTACCATCAAATAAAAATCAGAAACGGGGACATTCCTAAAACGGCCTTTGTTACTCGTTATGGCCAATACGAGTACACCGTCATGTCCTTCGGCTTAACCAACGCTCCAGCCACCTTTTCTCGGTTAATGAACTCAATCTTCATGGAGTATTTGGATAAATTCGTCGTGGTCTACCTCGATGATATACTCATCTACTCCAAGAATGAGGAAGAACATGCCGAACATCTAAGGCTAGTGTTGAAGAAACTTCGAGAGCATCGCCTCTATGCCAAATTTTCTAAATGTGAATTCTGGTTGTCAGAAGTGACCTATCTGGGCCATGTAATATCTGGTAAAGGTATTGTTGTTAACCCTGAGCGAGTTCAAGCCGTCCTTAATTGGACTCCACCTGAATCGGTCAAGCAAGTTCGGAGTTTTCTAGGCTTAGCGAGCTATTGTCGTCGCTTTGTCGAGAACTTCTCCAAAGTTGCCAAACCTCTAACCGAACTCCTCAAGAAAGATAAGAAGTTCGAATGGACTCCACAATGTGAGCACAGCTTTCAGGAACTGAAAAGACGCCTGACTTCTGCTCCCGTACTGGTACCGCCAGACTTCTCCAAGGACTTTGTTATCTACTGCG
The DNA here is from genome assembly GCF_018294505.1 of Triticum aestivum. NCBI lineage: Eukaryota > Viridiplantae > Streptophyta > Magnoliopsida > Poales > Poaceae > Triticum > Triticum aestivum. The sequence continues at coordinate 386,410,544 of NC_057812.1, read as the reverse complement.
ACGCCTCGCGACAAGGACTAGGTTGCATTCTCATGCAAGATCGACACGTAATTGCCTACGCTTCACGGCAATTGCACCCACATGAGGAGAATTATCCTACTCATGATCTAGAGCTTGCAGCCGTAGTCTATGCACTTAAGACCTGGTGACATTACCTCCTCGGTAACTGTTGCGAAATATTCACTGATCACCAAAGTCTGAAGTACATTTTCACCCAACCGGATCTGAATCTCAGGCAAAGACGTTGGGTTGAGTTGATCACAGACTTCGACTTAGGAATAACCTACACCCCAGGGAAAGCCAACGTCATGGCTGATGCGCTAAGTCGTAAATCTTATTGTAACAACCTGATGTTACAACAAAGTCAACCGCTTCTCCATGAGGAATTTCGGAAACTTAATCTTCACATTGTTCCTCAAGGTTTTCTTTCCACCTTGGTGGCAAAACCTACCCTTACGGATCAGATTATCAAAGCACAGAAGGTAGATCCGGGAATCTCCCGCATCAAGAGAAACATTCAGAAAGGAGTTGCGAATTGCTTCTCTATTAATGATCAAGGGGTCGTATACTTCGGGAATCGATTAGTGGTTCCCAAAGTGCGGAACCTGAGGCGTTTGATCCTTAAGGAAGCTCATGAATCTCCTCTCACCATTCATCCCGGTAGTACTAAGATGTATCAGGACCTACGCCAGAGGTTCTGGTGGACTAGGATGAAGAGAGAAATTGCTCAGTATATTGCAAATTGCAACGTCTGTCGTCGTGTAAAAGCAGAGCATCAACGGCCTGCTGGCACCCTTCAACCCTTAGCTATTCCTGAATGGAAATGGGATAAAATTGGTATGGATTTCATTACCGGTTTTCCCAGGACCAAGAGAGGGAATAATGCTATTTTCGTCGTGGTCGATCGTCTTTCCAAAGTAGCCCATTTCTTACCTGTTCATGAGAGTATAACCGCTAGTCAGCTGGCAGATTTGTACATCTCCCGAATAGTGTCTCTCCATGGTGTTCCTTTGGAAATTAACTCGGATCGAGGAAGTCTTTTCACCTCTCGATTTTGGGAAAGTTTCCAAAATGCTATGGGAACCCGTCTCTCCTTTAGCACCGCTTTCCACCCTCAGTCGAGTGGTCAAGTGGAACGCGTCAACCAAATTCTAGAAGACATGCTTCGAGCCTCTGTTATCTCTTTCGGAATGGACTGGGAGAAGTGCCTTCCATTTGCCGAATTCGCTTACAACAACAGCTATCAATCTAGCTTGGGTAAAGCCCCTTTTGAAGTTCTCTATGGACGACGGTGTCGAACACCCCTTAACTGGTCAGAGACCGGGGAAAGACAATTCTTTGGCCCGGATATGATTCAGGAAGCAGAAGAACAAGTTCGCATCATTCGTGAAAAGTTGAAAACAGCCCAATCCCGTCAAAAGAGTCAATATGACCGAAAACATAAGGCTATGACTTTCGAGGTTGACGAGAAGGCTTATCTTCGGGTCACCCCTCTGAAGGGAACCCATCGTTTAGGTATCAAAGGCAAATTGGCTCCTCGTTACATTGGACCTTTTCGCATTCTTGCCAAACGAGGAGAAGTTGCCTACCAGTTGGAACTACCTCCGCATCTCTCCAGAGTCCACGATGTCTTCCACGTTTCTCAACTCAGGCGTTGCTTCTCGGATCCTATCCGTGAAGTGGACCACGAAACGCTTGATCTCCAAGATAATCTTACATATCGAGAGTACCCCATTCGTGTCCTCGATCAGGCCGAGCGTACCACTCGACGTCATAACATCAAGTTTCTCAAAGTACAATGGTCGCACCATTCTGAGGATGAAGCAACTTGGGAAAGGGAGGATCGTCTTCGACTTGAGTACCCCGCCTTCTTCCCGGAGGAACCCAAATCTCGGGGCGAGATTCTTTTGAGTGGGGGTGAGTTGTCACACCCTAGCTAGTCATGCATTAGAGTGTTGCATCATGTTTACTCTTTCATCAGAAACTTGAAATGGGGATCTGTGAAAACCTCAGAATCTTTTTGAAAATGACCCAAATAAAAATTTCTCCAAAAGGGTCCAAGAAAATGCTCATGTTGCTCTCTGAAAATATTGGACAGAGATAATAATCAAACCAATATTTCTGAGAGCTCATAGGTATTTATTTTGGGCATTTGGAATTAATGCATAAATATTTGCATTGGAAATATATTAGTAATATATATTAATATATGTCCAAATATTATGCCAACTATAAAGGAGCTCTGGAATAATATATATAGCTCCTGCAAAAATTGGCATAAGTTAAATAAATGATTTAATATATTAATTAAATCAAAACAAATGTCAGAAATTAGAAAACAGAAAATATATAACAGGAGGAGCTTACCTGGGCTCCTCCACTGTGCGGCCCAGCCAGCTGGCCGGCCCAGCCAGCAGCCGGCCCAGCCCACCACTGCAGCCTTCCGTCGTCTTCCTCCCCTCGCCCCGAAGCTGCTGCGTGCTCGCGCGCGCACGGCCGCGCGGCCACCTCCTGCTTGCCGACGAGCTCCGGGCCGCGTGGACGACTCCCGCAGGCCGTTCCGATCCCCCCTGCTCTCTCTCACTCTCCCCCGGCTCTCCCCTCCTCTCCCTCGTTCTCTCTCTCACACGGCCGAACACCACCGTCGCCGCCGTTCGCCACAGCAGCCGTCTCCGGCCACCCCTCGCTCCCCCGACTAGCTCAGAAGCTCTGCCACAACCTTCTCTTCCTCCCCACCGCTTCACGGGCCTCCGGAAGCCCTGCATCGCCGCCACGTCGCCGTTCCCCTCTTCGGGCTCCGACCGTCGTCGCCGTCGAATTCGCCGTCTCCAGCGCGTCTCCGAGCCCGCTTCGACGCCCACTGCAACCGCGGTGAGCCCCCGAGTCGTTTCCCCCTTCTTCCCTGGTCTCTTTCGACCTCTAGGCCGTAGCCCCGTCTTGGCCGAGAACTCCACGCCGCCGGCGAAGTCGCCGTCGTGGCCACGGCCACTGTAGCACCCAACCGAGCACACCATCGTGCTCCACACCTCACTAGGAGCACGTAGCAAGCACCAACACCTCCCCTAACGCCCTGCAACACCGATTCCGACCGCACCCGAACTCCGGCCGCCGCAGCCGAGCTCGCCGCCGTCAACTCCGGCCACCCCGAGCCCAACCACCACCACCAATAGTCGCGGCTCAACCTCAGCAACACGTAGATGCCTTCCGCCGTCCATTTGGTTGCCGGAATGGCAAAAAGCACTTTCGCCGCCGTCTCGGACCTCGCCGGCGTCATGTCGCCGGTGGGGTTTGGCTTGTCCGACCTGGGGTTTGACCCCCCAGGGTCACTGACGCGTGGGCCCTGTCGGCCAGGTGGTTAGATTAGCGCTAACTACTGTTAGTCAACCCCCCCTGACACTGACAGTGGGCCCCAGCGCCACTAATCCCTAATTAGGATTAATTTAAACCTGTTTAACCCCCCCTGTCACTGACGTGTGGCCCCCACACGTTAGGTTTGACTTCAGCCAGCCGCAGTTGACCACTGACGTCATGCTGACGTCATGCTGGCGCAATAATTATATTTCTGGATTTAATTTAAATCAGGAAATTCCAGAATATTATTTAAACTTCAAAAATTCATAACTTTTATTCTGTAACTCCAAATTGGACAAATTATATATGAAAAATGATCAGAAAAATCCAATCTATCCATCTGTACTATTTTCATGCATGATCAAACAAGTTAAATTGATGTTTCAAGCAGAACAAGGAAAAGCACTTTAAAAGGCCATATTTGAATTTGAAATTTGAATCCTTGATTCAAATTTGTTCAAACCCTTCTGGATTTTAGTTGCATTAGCCCAACTCACTCATATTGCCATGTTTCATGCATGCATCATATTGTTGCACATTGTTTGGTGACGCTTGTGTATCGATGTCCTCTGCGACAGGTTCTGCCTCTGAGGAGTACCGTGATTACCCTAACGAAGAACCGTATCCGTGCATCGAACCATCAGGCAAGCAACCAACCATTTGATCATATCGATACAATCCCATGTTCTCGCTCCTGCTCTCTTTTACTGCATTAAGACAACGCGATTCAAACTGCTGTGTGCTACGGTAGTTGAACCCATTTCCTCTGCATGACCTGTCATTGCCACAGTAACTAGATAAAACCCACTAGCATGTGTAGGAGTTGATTGAGCCATATGTATGTGTTGTTCCTACCTTGCTATGCTTGCTATGCTTAGAGTCGTGTCAGGTCTGGTTCATCTGGGTGATGGGCTAGAGTGAAATGATTATGTCGATAATGAGAGTGGTGTGGTGAACACGATCTGGTAAAGGTATCGATGAGAGGCCATGTAGGAGTACATGGTGGGTTGTTTCATTGAAGCCGACCTTAAGCACTGAGATCTGTATGTGTGATTTAAGAATCAGCTACTACCATGCATTGGGCCCGAAACCAATGGACCCTCTCGACTTCTTATTCACCCTAGTTCTCCGTCCAGGAGTTGCAAGTAGTTTCTGGTGTTTGTAGTCTACTGGAGGCCGTGGACAGCGCTGACCGTAGGGGTGGGCTGTGATGCGGTAGGTACGTGGCCGGGTGTACCGAATACCCGTTAGGTATCTCGGGAACCCTGTTCACATCGTTCGGGGCCGTATGGGAAACCTCGGCCGGACTCCCTACGGATGGAACCTGAATAGGCGATAAACCTGGACTGGAGGCTTAGGTGATTAGGTAGGTCGTGGCAGACACCCACGTTGGGCTTCCGCTTGAAGGTTGCCGAGTACATGTCGTGTAAGCGACGGTAAGTGGTGAGAGCGTGTATGAAGAAGTACACCCCTGCAGGGTTAACATGATCTATTCGAATAGCCGCGTCCGCGGTAAAGGACTACTTGGTTGCCTATACAGTTCATAGACAAGTAAATGGAAACTACTAAAAGCCTCAAGATAAGTGTGAGTGCCGAGGATGGCTCTTCCGTAGGAAGACGGAGGTGGATCCTCGGTAGTGTATTGAAGTGGTGAGTAGTGGACTCGTGTGCGCAAAACCATTTCAAGTTGAGGTATCATAGGATAGCCTAGCCAAGAGTCAAAGCTGGCTTGCTGCAATAACTCCACCAACCCTTCTTGATACTATGCATGTATGTAGGATCTGATGTAAGTCTTGCTGAGTACCTTTGTACTCATGTTGCTATAATCTACATTTTTACAGAAGACGCTGCAACCCCTTCTGATGGGTTCTATGTAGACGTTGACATCAACGAGTAGGCTAAAGACCCAGGTGGTGACCCTGAGCTTGTGATGGACCACGTAGTATAGCTAGGCTTTCCAAGCCTCTTTTATTTTACTAGTTGTCTGTACTCAGACAAGTTACTTCCGCTGCTGGCTTGTATGACTGTATGACTTGTATGTTGGGTCGTGAGACCCGTACCCTTGTGTATGTTATGTATGGCTCCCTGAGCCTTAAATAAAGTACTTGTGTCATAGAGTCATGTTGTGATGCTTCGTTGTATTTGCACATATCGAGCATATTGTGTGTATGATTGAAATGCTTGGTATGTGTGGGATCTGACTATCTAGTTGTTTATCTTTAGTAGCCTCTCTTATCGGGAAATGTCTCCTAGTGTTACCGCTGAGCCATGGTAGCTTGCTACTGCTCTGGAACACTTAGGCTGGCCGGCATGTGTCCTTCTTCGTTCATGTGTCTGTCCCTTCGGGGAAATGTCACGCTTTGAGTACCGGAGTCCTGTTAGCCCACTACAGCCCGGTTTACCGGAGTCCTGCTAGCCCAGTGCTACAGCCCGGACCCACTTGCTGATGACCGACACGTTCGAAGCTGGGTCATGGATGCCTGTCCCTGTAAGTCTGTGCCACTTTGGGTTTACGACTAGTCATGTCAGCCCGGGCTCTTTATCATATGGATGCTAGCGACACTATCATATACGTGAGCCAAAAGGCGCAAACGGTCCCGGGAAAAGGTAAGACGACACCCGTGGTAATACCGTGCGTGAGGCCGCAAGGTGATATGAGGTGTTACCGGCTAGGTCGATGTGACATCGAGTCGGGGTCCTGACAGGTTTCCTGTGTGCGAACAAGAAGGTGTTTGCGTGGGAACCTGATCAGTTAGCGGGGGTCCCAAGGGAAGTGATTGAGCATCACCTCAACGTGTGCCCCAATGTGCGCCCCGTGAAGGAGAAGGCAAGGCGGCAGTCTACTGAGAAACAAGCTTTCATCGTCCAAGAGACCCGGAAGCTAGAGGCGGCAGGAGTTATCCGCGAGGTCCGCTACCCTTATTGGTTGGCTAATCTGGTCGTTGTGCCGAAAAAGGGAGGAAAGGAGTGCATGTGCGTCGACTTCACCAACCTCGACAAGGCCTGCCCGCAGGATCCATTTCCGCTCCCCCGCATTGACCAGATAGTCGACTCCACCGCAGAGTGTGACCTATTGTGCTTCCTAGATGCCTTCTCGGGCTATCACCAGATCAAGATGGCGGTAGAAGATGTGGAGAAGACGGCCTTCCTGTGACACTCCAAAATTTTTATTTGGTTTTTATCAAAAACTTTGTGGTTTTGAGGAGAGATTTTTTTTAAGTGAAGCTCTATGAAAATTTGGGTTTTTCTTATCTTTGAAGCCACCCTTGGCTTTGTATTTTTGCCCATGAGATAAAACCCCTCCAAAACCTCCCCTCCCCCTTGTGATCAACCTAAATTCTCTGTCCCAACTAATCCAAACTGGTTTTGGATTTTTATTCTAATTATTTTTCCCCTCAATTCAATTCTGAAAATTATTTGGAGCCTGAGGGATTCTCAAAGCAAGTACACTTTTTCATTTGAGTTTTGAACTCAAACCAATTCTCCTGGATTGTCCTTGGAACCCCCAACCCAGAACCATCTTGATCCACTCCTCCTCTTCTCAAATTTTTCAAAATACAGTCTCTGCAAGTTTGGACCAGATTTGCCAAATTTGGTGAAATTCATATCCACACTGCTCCAAAAATTCCAACAAAAATCATGCAGCCTACTTGAGCAAGGAGAAGCCACTCCACCAAAAATCAGCTCAAGGAAAAATCACCAGAGGCCAATTTCATTCGGTCGAACACCTGGTGGGAACTGTTACTGTTCAAAGTTCAGAAAATTCAGTTTCAGTGTCATCTTCCGTCCGTCAGTTTCAGTCACGCGGCCACAGTGCCCTTGGCACGCTCCTCGCCGCCTATTCCTCTTGTCCGAAGCTGCACACACGTGCGTGGAGCCTTCCTGGCGTCGGTAGCGCGCTGGCTCGCCCTCGCCGGCATCTTCTGCGGCGTCGGGACCTCCCGTGGCGGCCGACAGGAGGCACACCACGGCAGAACGCCGTTCCGCGCCGCCCATCGCTCCCTGGCTCTCCGTGTGGCCTCATGCACGCCAGCGCACGACCGTAGCACAGCCACCGTGGCCGGCAAGCACGGAACGCGCTCTCCGCCGCCGACGGGCCCGCGCCATCACCGTTCCGTCGAGCTTGCCCTTAACACCCAAACCCCGGCCAGTTTAACACCAAAACGGACCCATTGAACCTCCGTGATGACGCTCGACCCCCTAACCACCCCGACCGAGCACTGCGCCACCGTAATCGCTCGCCGGTGATCCTCGTTCACGGCAACCGCCTCGGACCGCCTATATAAAGGGGTCCCGAGCTCACTCTCGTGCACGCAGCACCCCCACTACTCACCAACACCCCGCCAGGCCACTAGGGGGACCTCGAGGAGGTCTCCTCCCCCAGCTCCGGCCGCCTCGCCCCGCCTCGGCCTCCAGCCCGATTCATTCTGGTGAGGCCATCTCCGGCGCTCAAACCCCGTTCGTTACCCTCTCTAGCTGCCAGGAGCATGCCCCCCTCTTCAATTTAACCTTTGCAGCCCTCTCCGACGAGCCCCTCGACCACCCGAGCCGCCGTCCGCCGGAGCAAAGCTCGCCGTCGACGTGGTGCTCGCCGACCGACTCCACCACCATCAACTGACGCGGAAGGGTGCCCTGAGCACGGAGGTACTCTCCGATCTCTCTGCCTCGCCGTGGATCGCCGCCGGCGACCACCGCGGCTCTCGGGCGCCGGCGAACTCTGCCGCCCCGTTTGAACATTTGAACCTGACGGGTGGGACCCCACCGTCAGCCTCTCTGCTCTCTCTTTCGAATCGTTTTCTGGAAGCGCCTTCGGGCAGAATGCGTTTTCTCTTCGGGCTGGCGTAGTCGCTACCGAAGCGTTTTCTGTTTTTTATAAACTAGCCCCTGGAAATCTTCTGTTTCATTACAGATAAGTCCCTGGACAAAAACCCTTATAACTTTTAATCAGAAAAGTATTTTTGATTGATTCTTTTTCTGTTCTCTTTAAAATTTTGTCTAGTTTTTTATCAGATTTATTTCAAAAATATTTGGTTTACCTTCTGTGCACTCCTTGGTATTTACATTAGCGCATATATTTTCTTTAAACCGTAGATACCGAAGGAGGTGACGGAGCCGCAAACTTCACCGAGCTAGGCTCCGACTACTCTGAACCAGGCAAGCATGTTTGAACTTTTGATATGATGAGTGTCTTGGCATGTTTTGCATTTAGTTAGTTTCATGGCATGTTGGTGAGCATACTGATGAACGTTATTTTATGTGATAATAAGGTGAGTGAGTTCAATGATCCATACGTGGATGAATGTGAATATGAATGGCCATGTGTTGGCATGAGGATGGGTACGATGGCAGTGTTGTAGCATGCTAGTCTTACGCCAGACTATGTGACTTCAGTGTCAAACCATATCGGTCCAGTACCTATCATTTCCTTCCTTGTACTACCACATGTTTTCCGCAAGGAATATGGTTTAGTAAGTTGCAAACCGCTTTCATGGTACACACCAAAGAGGAGAGGCCGTGATGATGGTTCCATGGCCCTGGATTAAAGCCAGTCATCCGGTCAGGGGGCATGGGTGTTTCCGGTTGGGACCGAGAGGGGGGCACCCCTTAGAGCGCGCGTATATAAATTTGATCCCATGCTATTCAAGATTGTGATCTCCCCGTCTCAAAAGTTTTTCTTGGACGATGACTAGGGTGATTCCTAGCATCGAGAGGTAGGATGGGTGTGTACCGGTTAGCTGTGTTTTCTTCCGAAATACCATAAACGGAACTAGTCCTTCGTGACTACGGAAATCCGTTGGCTGTGGGAAAAATTTTGTACAAACTCTGCAGAGTCATATATTCCTCCAAATCATCTCTTCCATGTCAAGTTTCGTTCCATCTTATCCTAATCAATTGTCAGCTTTGATGACAGAGACTCCGGTGAATCGCATGAGTGCTAAGTCCGATTGAATGATTATCCCTATGGATGGACTAACCCGTTTATTCTCATGGATTGAATGTTTATTATGAGTATTGTTTACTGGTGAATTTAAAGCCCTTTCTGCGATGTTGCTCAGACGTCCGACTGTGGCATTTCTTTTAAAGCCCTTTCTGCGATGTTGCTCAGACGTCCGACTGTGGCATTTCTTTTAAAGCCCTTTCTG